>NC_139699.1:710000-727500 GCF_964188405.1 Protomyctophum parallelum | reverse complement strand
GTTGCACTCCCTCTGGTGTTGTGGGTGTGGACTTCGTTTACATTAAGGAAGTATTTAGACAGGTACATGGGTATCTTGGTGGTGTATCGAATCTTGTGGACCAGACCCATTGCAAGATGCTGTACTCTGTCGGCGACCTTAAGCCATCCCAGCCTGTCAAAGTGGGCAGGGGTGAGGTGGGTTCGGGGGGTGAGGCCAAGTAGGAGCCTGACCATTTGACAGCATCCACCTCGTGTTTGATGTGGTCGCTCAAATAGAGGAGGCATGTGTCAGTGGAGTGGGATGTTCTGAAACCAGATTGGAACTCGTACATTAATTTGTTAGTGGCAAGATACTTTTCATGTTCATAGACAATTTTTTCCATCACTTTCGAGATGGAGCTTAGAATAGAAATAGGGCGGTAGTTGCCGGGTTCTAATTTACTCCCTTTTTTGTACAGGGGGGTTACTTTGGCCAGTTTAAAATCTTGGGGGACCTGTCCCTGTTTGATGGAGAGGTTTATTATGTGGGTGATGACTGGAGATATGGAAATGGAGTCTCTGAGAAATTTGGAGGGAATATTGTCATGGCCAGTGGCCTTGTAGGGTTGGAGGGCACTCAGTTTTTTAAGTATACCTCCTCAGTTGTTACCATTGCCATTTTAAAATCATCTTTACAAACACCTGGTTTTTGTAGAAGGCTTTGATGTGCTCTACACCAAAACGCCCAGAGTGGGAGGGCATTGTGTTAACCAGCATTGTTGCAATGTTTGTAAAGAAGATGTTTAAGTGGTTGGCTACATCAAGCTTGTCAGTGATGAGGGTGTTATTCGATTTGATGTTTATGTTAGTAAACCTGGTTTTTAGTTTCTGACCACAGTTGGTTGTTTAGTAGCTTCCAGAGCTCCCGAGGATTGTTTTTGTTTTCCTCAGCTTTATCATTGATAAAGTTACTTTTGGCTGATTTGGTCATGGCAGTTACACTGTTTCTTAGCTTGTTACATTGGGTTTTTAGGATGACCAGTTTGGGTGACATTTCTTCATTTTGTTTTATGTGTATAGAACAAGTTTGCCTGCCCAAAAGAGGCAGTATGCATGACCTGTTACTCAAACAACGTGAAGCATATTGGACCACGCTATTTACTAAATACGTCAAATATATAAGTTCTTTAATTCAGAACTTCTTGCCTCGTTGAGTGAATTTGGTTTGTGTATATATATATATATATATATATATTGTATTTTTCCACTCTGTCTGTACGTTGACTATGTTGATTTCCTAATATATTTGTACAACCATTAGTCTTTACATCTTTTCTCGTATAATGTAAAAGTTATTTGGGGTCCTTGTGCCTTTAAATGATGTCAGCAAATTGAGGATCATCACAAGCTGTACCTCTTCCTCTAATTAGACTCTGTCTGTGATTGGTTGATTCTTTTTAAAACGTTTGTATATAAGTAACTCTGTTAAAATGATGTGTTATGCCTGAGGAAGGTCTATTGTGATTGGTTGATTCTTTTTAAAACGTTTGTATATAAGTAACTCTGTTAAAATGATGTGTTATGCCTGAGGAAGGTCTATTGTGATTGGTTGATTCTTTTTAAAACGTTTGTATATAAGTAACTCTGTTAAAATGATGTGTTATGCCTGAGGAAGGTCTATTGTGATTGGTTGATTATTTTTAAAACGTTTGTATATAAGTAACTCTGTTAAAATGATGTGTTATGCCTGAGGAATGTCCGGAGGGACCCAAACGTTGCTTCATTAAATAATACTCTTGTGCCGAGCAGATACACAGTGTGCGGGTGTACCTTATTGCTTTCAAGGACCCCAAGTTTGACATGCATTACGGACCCCCATTGAATGGAATTTCTATCTCTGGGACCCCCAACTTATATTGTGAAATCGATGTTAATTTAACTCTGACAGTGTACAAATGGAACCATGTCCCGTTAGTGGGTCCATTTGGTTCCATGTGTACACTATCAGAGTTACAGATGGGTGGGGGGGCTTTTATTTTGTATTTAATTTGAATTATGAAGTGAATCTCACTCCAATTCAAGTGAGATTTGAGTTTAGTTATTGTATATCTAGTTGTATTATGGTTAAAACATTGAGAGCTTCTGCTCCGTCTGCACTGCAAACAAGCCCTGCTGTGTTGTGAGGTAGCTGCATGTGGAAAGCCTGATCCAGTCTACAGCCCGCCATGGACAGTGACTATCCGAGGGGGGCCCTGAAATACAAAGGAACGTGATTAATATCTCATTTACTGGTATGTAGGCACTAGGCCTACACCACGCACGCGCGCGCACACACACACACACACACACACTGCATTTAAGGCCCTCATTTATCAACTGTGCGTACGCCAACATTTTCGGCATTTACCATTTCCGGCAAAACTTGAAATTGAACTTGACAAACTTGTCTGGTCGGGAGCTGTCGCACACTTTGTCCTCGGCTGTTTTTCTGTCGTACACAAGCGGAGCAGCATTGTCTGAACTGCTGACACGCTGTCACAGGCATCTAAACATATGTTTTCACACATAAAATGTTAATATAAAATGGTATGTGTATATACATGTAAAACTTTCCAACTTTACAAGTAATTAAAATTGCGCAATTAAAAACAATATAACATATTTACAATGTATTAGTTCGTGCTGGCCTTGTTATGCGATCGCACTTGTGAGATGATTTGGGAGCGCATGCGGTGATGCGGCATCACTGTGATATTATAAAAAAAGGCATAAATGGACTGCACGCCATTATTTCCAAGTGACAGTGACAGGCATACAGCTTGCCTATTTGCAATTGTAGCAGGCTATAGGTGTAAGGGGCTTAATCATTCACCATTTAAATAAGTGCTTTGACAGTTCAGATGAAAGCGAGATCATTTTTGGGGGTCGGGAGGACGGGACCGCGGCGTGCGTCGCCAACACATACCAGCACACATGCAAGCGGCAAGCCTTCATCCATATGTTTATGATTCGTTCATCAATGATCAAATCACTACATAAACGTTGATTATGACTGCCTTGACGACATGATAGCCTATCTCTCATGCAGGCATCACTGAGTCACCCACAGGACTTATCACAGCAGTGCGCAGTCTCAAGCCTTCGCCGTGCACTGCGCACGAATGGGTATAAAATTAATATAGGCCAGCCTACAACGTATTCCATTCATGGCGATGCGATGTCGATGTGTCATGTAGGTGCATGCGTGCGTGGACATGACAGCAAGGCAAGCGAGGTGAGAGGGAAACAGACAGGGTAGGCCTACAACTTTATTTAATTCATGCAGGTGTTCGTTCTTTATTTATTAACAACACACCAGTTAGTTGGGCTTGCAAGTTGCCTGTGCGTCTGTGTGTGTGTATGAGAGAGGGGGGTGAGGCGGGCAGCAAGGCACGGGAGAAACTCATTTTTTCCCTGTAACCATGGTTTCCAGGTCGTATAGCAGTTGTTTATGTCGCAAAAACGAGGGCGAGGCTTGATTTCATAGGGTGTTCCAGATATATTTCAGCCGTCACATTTATTAACGTCAGAACGAAATTAAGGAAGGATCAGCTGTTTGCGATCACTTTATAAATGCCGGGGCGACGTGGGTGTACTACGAAACCCACACTCGAATTTGGGGCAGATTTTACACTCAATTGATAAATGAGGGCCTTAGTGTCTTGCTCAAGGACACAGAATGGGAGACCTTCCATTTCCCAGGTGGCCTACTCTACCGAGCTCCTGAGCCACTGCCGCCCAAAAACATGAATATTCTAAAATGATGATTTGATCATTTTGTATAGCCTATACATAATGTCCTGTCATTTTATCATATATCATGCAACACAACAAGCAGAGTTGTCGAAATATTAATACATTTACAGTTTCATATAGATTGATATTTGATATTTCCGCCTGGCCAACTTGTATAATTCCTGCATACGTTACTGGCGTGTCACTACAATGTTTTCATAGCATGTTAGTAACAGCACGTCCCTAGCAGGACTTTTACATTCTTGTTTTGTTCATATAGTTTTAACCCATTTTGGGCGGGAACCCCTTTTGGTGTTTTAAGCATTATGTTGTACTTTAGCTATTGAAAAATAGAGCTTGTAGGTCTGCTATTTTTGAAAAATCATGAAAATGTGGCCCAAATGTTTGAATATATTCTTTCAGAGTGAACGTTTTTAACTCAAATCTTTGTCCCTGGAACAACATATTTTCAGATGGGGGTCGGCGGCCAATTACATATATTTTTGGGGGTCCTTGACATAAAAAGCAAAGCTTTTGCACACCTACAGGCGACAGGTGCGTAGGAGAGGGTACGATGCCCGATAATCAAAAAGGAACAAACACTGTCTTCAAATGCAGTGAACCAACTTTAATAGGGAAACCGCAACGTTTCGGCCTATGCGGCCTTCATCAGGCTATCTTTGAGAACCACTGATATAGAAACATGGGTTTTTCAGAAAACTGTCAGGATTTAGAAGGCATTTGTAGAATCGATCTCAGGTCTAAATGGGTAAATAAGCAGACTTATTTCAAGATGCTCCACTGTTTGTGTTCATATAGTCTCCATAGTAAAGTGTCACTATACCTGCACTAACCGTGCAGCCAAACCAGCCAAACCCAGATGAGCATGAAGAGACCACACGCTGCTCGAGCTGTGAAGATCAGAAGACAAGATAAGTGCTTCACGCCTTCCATTAGACTGGTAGAGCACACACACACACACACACACACACACACACACACACACACACACACACACACACACACACACACACGCACATGCACGCACACGCGCACGCGCACACACACACACACACACACACACACACACACACACACACACACACACACACACACACACGCACACACACACACACACACACACACACCACAGAGGCAGTAACTGTCGATCAGCACTCTCTGTGCGGTTTATTTTAGGGGTTTTTTCTTCAGGTTTAAAGTAAAAAAATTTTCTAAACAGGTTTGTGATGAGACAGCAACAGAGCACATTTCTGACCGAATACTTTTAGTATTAGTATCGGTGTGGTGTGTTGTGTTCCACATGCAGTGAGCTTGCATGTGTGTGTGCGCGCACGTGTGTATGTTCAGCACAGTTCTGGTCTCACTCCATGTCTCGGCTCAGTAAAGAGCGAAAACAGCTAACTCCACCACCTCTCCCCCTCTCATGCACATCATTTAGAATATATAAAGTCACACAACCAACATCGATGAGGCAGTATTGCTTTGTTTTCAAAATATAAGGTTTTCTTAATTTCCTGAAAAATGACCATTTTGGAGTTAGGTGGTTTCTTCCCGACAGCAGAGATATGCTACACAACCACAATGTTGCACACAGACATACAACAAATCCCCATGAAAAGCAACACTAAAGGCACATTCAAAGTGTCAGAAGCCCTCAAGCCCCAGTCCAAATGCACTCATTCAGGGACGCTGCTGACCATGTGGTTGCCCTGCTGCGCATGCTATGTTTGTGCTGAGGCCAAATTGGCATTTGATGCGTGGCACAGCTGAGCACCATAACACACTACTTACCCAACAGGTCCCAACAGGGTTCAAGAGAACTTTGCCAGTGGTCAGACTTTTCAGAGTGCATGTGAGAACGGAGAGAAGAGAGCAGTATAGAGCCCTGCACTGCATGCACGCTCACTCTCGCTGTCTCAGTGTGATACACACGCCACATACTGTACACTGCTTGGTACTTTTTGTAGTTAGTGTGGTTGCCTATGGCGACCATACTATTGTTCCCCTACTTTGGAATACTTTGATTCGCTACTCCTCCCACAGTTTTTGCCGCACGCACTCGAGCCATATATCAAATCGACGGCTGCATCGGGAATGGTGTGCTTGCATTGCATCGCTAAGAGATCCGTTGTATAGTTTAATTGATATTAATTAATTAGTTCTCCATAGACGTATAATAGGAAGATCGAAGAGTAATTAAGGCTCCAATTTAAGTATTCTTTCCCTTGGAGACGGTAAGGGCCATATTTACAAGACTTAGGAGGGAGGTTCATAATAATCTCTCTCTCGGTCATCCTCAGACGAGCCCTCCATCGTCGTTTCCAGTCATCCCGGTTCTCCATACATCTGGCCAGTTCGTTGGTACTTTGCGCTCCTGCATCACTCTTGAGTACATCCACGTATGTTAGCATGGGGCGTCCTCGTGATCGATGCCCGTGTGTTGGTTCCCAGAGCACCAGTTTGCTGGCTGGCAGTTCTTGATGCCTTTGGCAGTGTCCTGCTAGTCTCATTCTCCTGGCTGGCTGCTATTTTCTGGCTCACCCTTGGTAATCCCTCATACAGAGTCATGTTAGTGACATGTACAGTCTTGCTGATGTTAAGTACTGCACGCAGCATTCTGGTGTAGCACCCGTCAAGGGACTTCTGCAGGGTTGGCTTCAGGGTCCAGCATTCACTGCCGTATAGGAGACCAGACTCCACTGAGTCCACAAGCTGAGTTTGATTTGTCGGGGGGGATTGGAGTTCCATACACTGGTCATGCCATTCAGGGCCCTCCATGCAAGTGCCTTCCTCACTTTCAGATCTTGCTCGGTTGAGTTGACCCATGAGCCCAGGTACTTGAAGTCCTCGACTTCCTTCAGCACAGTGCCTCCTGTTGTTGTGAGAGGTGGATGTTCCGGTGAGATGTTATAGGTGATAACCTCAGTTTTCTAATTTTGAAAATGAATTGAAAAGGAATTACATCACTCAGCCTCATGGTGGCGCTATAACAGCCCACTTCACGTTTTTCCCTATAACTCTTGAACCGTAAGTCATAAAATCAAAATGTCCTTTTCCATGGATTCCTTGGATCATGACGGATCTCCCCACATAGACCCCATTTCTGTCTAGAATGAAATTGCACCAAATTTGCATTTTCTTCAAAACACACTTTTTGCTCCACCTCCAACAGATTTTGTCCAAATCTCACACAAATTGGTACAAAACTCTGGCGCTATCCGATTACTTGAACACTGGCAGAATTTTGACAGTCCATACCGTTCGGCCGTAATCGGCTTCCGAAGTGAGTAGGAGGGGCCTATTTTACAAAGAATGCCACAAATAATGAACGGAACGTTCAATCCACACAGAATTTCAATCACATATCGAGAGTGGTTCAATCAATGTAGCGCCAAAAGCAATTCCATTTTCACCCATGGGGGCGCCACAAATGCCAAAAATGTCACAGTTTGTTGAAAAAACTATATTTTGGGGGGCTCAATCCCCACCAAAATACTTACACATGATCTCAGGGGTGATGTGACCATTTAATTGACTCGTAAAAATTAGTGGGAGGGGCCAGGCACTCTCTGACACTGAGGGAAAAGGACAGGGGGATAGACACTGAGTAGAGAGCTTATACAGAAGAGAGAGGGTAGACTACTAGACTGTATCGCCATTGTGTTTGTGATATATGGACACAGAGTCTGTACTAAAGATAGAATAGCAAATGTCTTGCCTATAATGACAAACCCGAGGCTATGTTCATTGGAGATTGACAGTAATGTTAGTATTAGTAAATAACTAAAAAGTAGTTTTGGAAAAATGGAAACTTGTCAACTGCAGGATGTGGTGAGAGACGCCATTTCTCATAGATCTGCTGTGTTTTCCTGTAAGTGAAGATGTTATCTTCTGATCTAGAATGAGTGTGTTGGCCTAAAAATAAAAATAGGGGGTTGTTGACTGCAGGTGTGTACTGCGTAGGACAAAAGTGCATTTAGGGAATCTTTGAAAAGCAGAAAAGCACACTGTCTTCCGACAGTGTGCTTTTCTGCTTTTCAAAGATTGCTCTTTACTCCGTCCTGATGAAGGTCTGACGACCGAAACGTCGTTTAATAAGGAGCAACAATGTGTCAAAAGTGGACCATCTATCCATAAATGCTTCAAATTAGACACACGCGTTCCTCCACTCCACCACAGGGAGTGCAGTGCCTTGAGTCGGTCTGACCCACAGTTTTCCAGAACCGCCACTAAAGGCTAGCTCTGCCCAGGCTCTGGACAGGGCCGCCGCCTATGCAGGCTCTGGACAGGGCCCAAATTAGCCAAGTGATTACACCTGATCACCCCTGCATGGATCTTCACTTTTTTCTTATCAGAGTTCTATTAAAAGTTGAGAATGGTTTAACATTTTCAGAAATGTATAATGCGTGTATATGCTTTTTTTATCATCTGTCCAATCAGGTGTGTCTCTCTGTGCCGTGCTGTCAGCGGAAGCAGCCACACTCACACTGTACCACCACCAGGCCAGCCTCCCTCCACCTCCACTGGGCTCACAAAAACACTATCAACCTGAATTACCTCAAATTCACAATCCAGTCAGGTGAAAAGTTAAATGGTATAGCCTACCTTTTTCCTATATATCAATGCATTGCTGTATTGAAATTGAGATTAGTTTTGTTCTAATTTCACAGCTTGTGCTTGTATTGATGATTGCTTACTTTTAAATGGCTGTACAAAAGTATAAATGTACAACAAGTAAAACATGAGGTCAAAGTGGTTAGACTGGTTGTGATGCCATGTTAATAAATGTTACTGTGGACCCCCTGGAAGCCCCTTCAAGGACCACTGGCGCGTGCACGCACGCACGCACAGTGGGGTTTGACTGCATGGGATCTTTTTTTAAAGACTGTAAGCACATCCTGTGGTTTAAACCGTTCAGGTAAACACTTTTTGAAAACAAGTTTTTGATGAGACATGAGCAATAGTGTTAGTGGTGTGTGTGCGTGCATGCGTACGTGCCTGCCTGCCTGCCTGCCTCTATAGAAGTGTGAGGCTGCATCTGATCAGCTCACAAACACTCACAAACATAGAAAACAGCAGAGACCCAGCATGACAGCAAACACACTGATCACATATATACATGCAACATGTTTGCCTGTAGGCCTATAGTCACAGGCCTGTTACATTCGGTTTCTTGGGAACCGGGACTTGTTGCTGCCTTGAGACGTGCGGGGACCCAGCATGAGCCCAGAGACAGTGCTAGTTCAGCTGCACAGTCCTTGAGCACTTATCCCTGGATTCCGTCTGGAGTCTGGACCCGCCGCTTTCCTGGAGTTGATGTTGCGTAGGCGTAGACATGAGTGCTCAGGACTAAGGTGGAGCCATCAGAGGGGAGAGGGGGGTCTTATATGCCAGCTTGGCAGATCTGATACCATTTCTAAGGGCTGACCTCGCCATGCTGTATGCATTGGTGTCCCCAGATCTATGTGCCGCATTCCTGGCTCTTACTAATTGTAGTTTTGGTGTCATTCAGGTGTTTTTGGTTTGGAAAAACACGGATCTGCTTCCAGTGTGTGTGAAACAATATCCACACAAAATGTATATAATCCAGCACTGAGTCTGTGAAATAATTCACGTCAGCGCTGCCGGGCCACTACAAATATCCCAGTCTGTGGTGCTGAAGCAGTCCTGGAGCCCTGCAGGGATAGCGTCCTCAGGCCACGTCCTGACTAGCCTGACTTTGGGCCTACTAGATCAGATTTTTGGTGTGTACCATTGATTGATTGATTGATTGAAATATGTATTAACAGTTTGCAGAATTACA
This sequence comes from Protomyctophum parallelum, assembly GCF_964188405.1. Taxonomy (NCBI): domain Eukaryota; kingdom Metazoa; phylum Chordata; class Actinopteri; order Myctophiformes; family Myctophidae; genus Protomyctophum; species Protomyctophum parallelum. The sequence continues at coordinate 717,942 of NC_139699.1, read as the reverse complement.
GTACATTTCAAGCACAAACTCAGTACAAAGACTTTTAACTGAGTGGACGACCCAATTAAGCATTACACTTGTTTACAACAGGGTCCACCATGTTCAATTCATCAAAACATTTAGAGACGTACACAGACACTTCTATATAGTTACAGAACAGGAATTCATCATAAAGGAAGCAAAAAGGGAAAATAAAAATATACAGTGAGGGGGAAAAAGGGGGGGGGAGATTCAGATTTTACGGGGGCCACTTTCGAAATGCAGCCGTCCGTAGGTGTTAAGACTGAGTTGTGTTCTGAACTCAAATGCAACCACTCAAGAGGCAGGAATTAGACAGTTAAGAACTTTATTGTCCAAATAAAGCAGGATAATGACAATGTATAGATATACAGTATATATCCATATAAATACATAAATACTCTTGCAGATCCAAAAATCCAACCCCCCACCCCCTCCCAAGTTTCCGTGCCTACACAATGCAACTGTATGTGATATGATGTCTCCATCCCTCCCCCCCCCCCCTCTCTACTGTATGTGATATGATGTCTCCATCCCCCCCCCCTCCATCTCTGTCAATACCCCTCACCCATTCTATGCTTCCCCCCCCCCACCCCCCATCCTTCTTTTTCTTACTTTTCTTTGATGTTATGAGAAGTATCTGTTTTGGCGCTGAGTAACACTGGCTGCCTGTTGCTACTGTTGTAACAAATCAATTTCCCCTCAGGGATTAATAAAGTATTTTCCATTCCATTCCACTCTATAGTATAATTAGGTAGATATGTATCTATATGAGAATATATATAATATAACGCTATACTTAGGGGAATTCCAAGGGGGTAGTCGAAGACGAGCTTGTAGATCGGCAGCCAAACAAACAGTCCAGAACAAAGGGGTGGCCTTTGAGGGCGGTTTTGAAGGAGTCAAGGGATTCACATGTCTTAATGACTTTTGGTAGGGCGTTCCACATTTTGGTGGCATAGGAGCGAAAATAATTGAGTCCCTTGTTTGTGCCGAATCTGGGTTGTACATGGTTTGTTGCACTCCCTCTGGTGTTGTGGGTGTGGACCAAGGTTGCAGGAGGAGCGAAACATGATCAGAGAGACCTAGATGGGGGTACACCTGGGCTCATGGGCTATGTTGGTATAAACCTGATCAAGTATATTGCTCCCTCTGGCAGCACATTTCACATTACGATGGAAAGAGTGTCTTTAAGTCAGCTTGATTGAAATCCCCCGCCGCTATATGATGGGTGTGGATTGACATATTTAATTTGTCGACTATAAATCTGATTAATTAAAAAAAACATTCACACATATTCACACGCACGCACACACACACACACACACACACACACACACCAGCCAGGCTGTCTGACACTGAGGGAAGAGGACAGAGGGATAGACACTGATAGAGGTGTTTTACAGAAGAGAGAGGGTAGACTGGACTGTATCATTGCCATTGTGTTTGTAAATGGTAAATGGTGCATTTATATAGCGCCTTTATCCAAGGCGCTTTACAGAGATTGTGCATTACATTCACCCATATGATATATGGACCCACAGTCTGAAAGATTGAATAACAAATGTCTTGACATTATATTCATTGGAGATTGACAGTAATGTTAGTATTAGTAAATAACTAAAAAGTAGTTTTGGAGAAAAGCATTCAAATGGAAACTTGTCAACCGCAGGATGTGGTTAGAGACGTCATTTCTCATAGATCTGCTGTGTAGCATTTGGGTTTTCCTGAAAGTGAAGATGTTATCTTCTGATCTAGAATGAGTCTATTGGCTTAAAAATAAAATGAAGATCCTATAGATAAAGGCCAATGCACACCTCATAAGGTTGGTGACAGTTGGTGACAAAAATGTTGCTCTTTACTCCGTCCTGATGAAGGTCTAACGACCGAAACCCGGCCTTGAGTCGGTCTTACCCACAGTTGACCAGAACCGCCACAAAGACTCCACATTTGGGCAGAAAAGGGACGCAGACATAATGGGTGGGGCATCCATTTTCAACTTGCATCGTTCCAAGTAGGCCAGTGCCCAACGGGCACCGCTGTAGTGTCTATAAAGACTGACTGGCGTCCATTCATTTGTTTAAGCAGTGCAGGTTTAGTCAGTGTACTGAGGTTCTTTCATGTCTCTTTGGTGTCATGTAGTCTGTGACACAAACGTCTGTCACACAAGCACACTACCACCACCAGGCCAGCCTTCAACCTGAATGACCTAATATTCACCATCCAGTTGTCTTAAAGGCATTCATTAATATATCTCAATTAATAAGTGAGCTCTGTTCCAGCTGCAGCAGTGTGAGGCCCAGTCAGGTGAAAAGTAAAAATCACCAAATAATTCATAATTGGTATAACTTTTTTCTATATCAATGCATTGCTGAATTGAAATAGAATTAGTTTGTTCTTGTTTCAAAGCCTGTGGTTGTATAGAGCTTGATGATTGGTTACTTTTAAATGGCTGTACAAAAGTATAGAAGTCACACCCGTGTGAAGTGAGGGGCGCTCTCACCATCGTGCATCATCATGACGTAAAATAGACTATTATAGTCCTGTGTGACTACCATAGGTCTCATTTCACTATTATAGTCCTGTGTGACTACCAGAGGCCTCATTTCACTATTATAGTCCTGTGTGACTACCATTATAGTCCTGTGTGACTACCAGAGGCCTCATTTCACTATTATAGTCCTGTGTGACTACCAGAGGCCTCATTTCACTATTATAGTCCTGTGTGACTACCAGAGGCCTCATTTCACTATTATAGTCCTGTGTGACTACCAGAGGCCTCATTTCACTATTATAGTCCTGTGTGGCTACCAGAGGCCTCATTTCACTATTATAGTCCTGTGTGACTACCAGAGGCCTCATTTCACTACTATAGTCATGTGTGACTACCAGAGGCCTCATTTCACTATTATAGTCCTGTGTGGCTACCAGAGGCCTCATTTCACTATTATAGTCCTGTGTGACTACCAGAGGCCTCATTTCACTATTATAGTCCTGTGTGACTACCAGAGGCCTCATTTCACTATTATAGTCCTGTGTGACTACCAGAGGCCTCATTTCACTATTATAGTCCTGTGTGACTACCAGAGGCCTCATTTCACTATTATAGTCCTGTGTGACTACCAGAGGCCTCATTTCACTATTATAGTCCTGTGTGACTACCAGAGGCCTCATTTCACTATTATAGTCCTGTGTGACTACCAGAGGCCTCATTTCACTATTATAGTCCTGTCTGTGTGACTACCAGAGGCCTCATTTCACTATTATAGTCCTGTGTGACTACCAGAGGCCTCATTTCACTATTATAAAATAGTCTATATTTAAGATTATACCACCTTCTCCATCATTATTCATATGGGGAATCACATCTCGCATTGTGCATATTATATCTTCTACATCTCTGTATGCCTGTGTAGAAGATATAATGCTACCCAATTCCTTTTTTATCCTATTTGCCAGAATCTTATAGCAATAAAGTCATTGTTCAAGAGACTGATTGGTCTGTAGTTCTCTACTTTCAGTTTTCTACCCTTATTCTTATACAAAATTGTGATTACACCAGTCGACATGGATTGTGACACCAGCTGCATCCTCCATATGCCTGTAAAGCCTAGGTGCCACCGTGCCAGCACCTCTGAAAAGGTTTTATAAAAGTCCCCTGTTAGCCAGTCTGACCCTGGGCTCTTGTTAGGCTTAATAATATAGCCTCTCTAAGCTGCATCAATCAATATATCATCATCACATACAGTAGCTATTTCTCAGATTCACTTATTTTCACCTTGTTCAAAGCATTCTCAACACACTCATTGTCAACGTCACTTTTCCTGAAGTGAATAAGTCCCTATAAAATGACTCTACCGTTTCTAGAATACATTTACTTTTCACCATTTTTATTTTATTTTACAATTCATGAATATATTTATCTTTTGCTTAGTTCAAGCACTATAGGAAGAAGGAAGTACATGTTTCACCCTCTACAGCATATTGTGCCCTACTCCTCACAATTGCATGCATAGGCTACACTTGTTTTTCTCATATTCATCTAACTCAGGCTTTATTTTCAAATATGTTTTAACATTGTAATTCATATTATTACCAGCATTTTCAATTTCCCTTGATAGCTTTTCCCTCAGTTCATTTTCCTCCTGTTTCTTTCTGAAATGACTTTGTTTTGCATATAGGCCTATACCTTTTTCAGGGTCTCCCACCATTCACTATAGCAAGTTCCCAAACTTGTTCATGCCAAGGAAAGGACCCCCAAATTGACACTTGACACACAGCCCACGGACCCCCAATATGAAAAATATGCCAGGGACTAGCAGTGATTCTCAACCTGTTTAATTTCAAGGACCAGAGACACTCTTGTGCATGCTGACTTTCATTCTCCCAGGGTCACTCAAATACAGACCCTCCTGAGTCCCTTGCCCAAGGGAAACTATCCCTCTGGCAATTGTGCTCAGTGCAGCAATACATTTAAGGCTGCTTTTTTCACTCATCCCCATACAGGCAAGAAGTTCACTTGTATTTCCACACATGTGGTCTATATGATCCGTTGCCCATGTGGATTGGCCTATGTGGGCAAAACCACTAGACAGCTCAAGCAACGAATTAGTGAACATACGAGCTTCATTCGGAGAAACGACCGTGATTACCCTATTGCTGTCCATTTTAATGACTCTAAAGTCTAAACATTGATTGAAATGTATTGATTGAAATATTTATTAACAGTTTGCAGAATTACAGTACATTTCAAGCACAAACTCAATACAAAGACTGTTAACTGTGAGTGGACGACCCAATTAAGCATTACACTTGTTTACAACAGGGTCCACCTTGTTCAATTCATCAAAACATTTAGAGACGTACAAATAGACACTTCTATGTAGCTAAAGAACAGAACAGGAATTCATCATAAAGGAAGCAAAAAGGGAAAATAAACGTATACAGTAAGGGGGAAAAAGGGGGGGGGGAGCGGTGGGGGGGATTCAGATTTTACGGGGGCCAGTTTCGAATTGCAGCCGTCCGTAGGTGCCCTTTGAGAGCGGTTTTGACGGAGTCAAGGGATTCACATGTCTTAATGACTGTTGGTAGGGCGTTCCACATTTTGGTGGCATAGTCCCTTGTTTGTGCCGAATCTGGGTTGTACATGGTTTGTTGCACTCCCTCTGGTGTTGTGGGTGTGGACTTCGTTTACATTAAGGAAGTATTTAGACAGGTACATGGGTATCTTGGTGGTGTATCGAATCTTGTGGACCAGACCCATTGCAAGATGCTGTACTCTGTCGTCGACCTTAAGCCATCCCAGCCTGTCAAAGTGGGCAGGGGTGAGGTGGGTTCGGGGGGTGAGGCCAAGTAGGAGCCTGACCAGTTTGTTTTGGGAGGTCTGGAGCCTTGTTTTAAGGGCCTTTGACGTGCTGTGGTAACAAGAGGTGCATGCATAGTCAAAGAAACCTTGGTCTTCAAGGTGTTTTTGTTGACCAGTGAGGAGATCCTGTAAAGGAATCTTGTTCTTTTATTGACTTTTTTGATTACGTTGGTGGCCATTTCATCACCGGAAAGATTGGCCTCCAGGATGGAACCTAGGTAGGTAATTTCATCTTTTCGTGTGATAATATTGTCACCCACTCTAACCAAGAAGCCATTTGCCTTGCTGAGATTACTATTTGATCCGAAGAGAATGGATTCAGTTTTTCCCAGGTGTAAGGATAGTTTGTTATCAGCGAGCCAGGTGCAGATTCTACCGAGTTCAGAGCTGAGGGTCTTTTCAACCTGCAGTTTGTTCCTGTCCGAGTCCAGCAGTGCTGAGTCATCTGCGAACAGGAACAAGTTGCAGTCACAAGCTGATGTCATGTCGTTTACATATATTAGGAACAGTAAAGGCCCTAGTATGCTTCCTTGTGGAACGCCACAGCTCACTGGGAGGGGGGGGGGGGACAGTGTTCCGTTTACCTCCACCATCTGTTCTCTCCCCTCCAGGTAGGATTGCATCCAGCTCACTGATGTGCTATCAAAACCAATAGCTTTAAGCTTGTTAACCAGTATGGAGTGGTTCACAGTGTCAAAAGCCTTTTGGAGGTCCAGCATGACCATGCCGCTGTATTTGCCAGCATCCACCTCGTGTTTGATGTGGTCGCTCAAATAGAGGAGGCATGTGTCAGTGGAGTGGGATGTTCTGAAACCAGATTGGAACTCGTACATTAATTGTGGCAAGATACTTTTCAACCTGTTCATAGACAATTTCTTTCCATCACTTTCGAGATGGAGCTTAGAATAGAAATAGGGCGGTAGTTGCCGGGTTCTAATTTACTCCCTTTTTTGTACAGGGGGGTTACTTTGGCCAGTTTAAAATCTTGAGGGACCTGTCCCTGTTTGATGGAGAGGTTTACTATGTGGGTGATGACTGGAGCAATGGAAATGGCTGAGTCTCTGAGACATTTGGAGGGAATATTGTCATGGCCAGTGGCCTTGTGGGGTTGGAGGGCACTCAGTTTTTTAAGTACCTCCTCAGTTGTTACCATTGCCATTTTAAAATCATCTTTACAAACACCTGGTTTTTGTAGAAGGCTTTGATGTGCTCTACACCAAAACGCCCAGAGTGGGAGGGCATTTTGTTAACCAGCATTGTTGCAATGTTTGTAAAGAAAATGTTTAAGTGGTTGGCTACATCAAGCTTGTCAGTGATGAGGGTGTTATTCGATTTGATGTTTATGTTAGTAAACCTGGTTTTTAGTTTCTGACCACAGCCTAGTTGGTTGTTTAGTAGCCTAGCTTCCAGAGCTCCCGAGGATTGTTTTTGTTTTCCTCGGCTTTATCATTGATAAAGTTACTTTTGGCTGATTTGGTCATGGAAGTTACACTGTTTCTTAGCTTGTTACATTGGGTTTTTAGGATGACCAGTTTGGGTGACATTTCTTCTTTTCGTTTTATGGGTATAGAACAAGTTCGCCTGCCCAAAAGAGGCAGTATGCATGACCTGTTATTCAAACAACGTGAAGCATATTGGACCACCCCCCAACGCTATTTACTAATACATCAAATATATAATTTAATTCAGAACTTCTTGCCTCGTTGAGTGAATTTGGTTTGTGTATGTATATATATATATTGTATTTTTCCACTCTGTCTGTACGTCATGAGAGCAGGACCTAGTGACTTTTGTCTCTTATTGTTGACTATGTTGATTTCCTAATGTATTTGTACAACCATTAGTCTTTACATCTTTTCTCGTATAATGTAAAAGTTATTTAGGGTCCTTGTGCCTTTAAATGATGTCAGAAAATTGAGGATCATCACAAGCTGTACGTACCTCTTCCTCTAATTAGACTCTGTCTATTGTGATTGGTCTATTGTGATGGTTGATTATTTTTAAAACGTTTGTATATAAGTAACTCTGTTAAAATGATGTGTTATGCCTGAGAAAGGTAACACATTTGTGTAGCAAGCTTCTTGGATCTGGCAGCGTCAGGTTATGAGAAAGGTCCGGAGGGACCGAAACGTTGCTTCATTAAATAATACTCTTGTGCCGAGCAGATACACAGTGTGCGGGTGTACCTTATTGCTTTCAAGGACCCCAAGTTTGACATGCATTACGGACCCCCATTTAATGGAATTTCTATCTCTGGGACCCCCAATTTATATTGTGAAATCGATGTTAATTTAACTCTGACAGTGTACAAATGGAACCATGTCCCGTTAGTGGGTCCATTTGGTTCCATGTGTACACTATCAGAGTTACAGATGGGTGGGGGGGCTTTTATTTTGTATTTAATTTGAATTATGAAGTGAATCTCACTCCAATTCAAGTGAGATTTGAGTTTAGTTATTGTATATCTAGTTGTATTATGGTTAAAACATTGAGAGCTTCTGCTCTGTCTGCACTGCAAACAAGACCTGCTGTGTTGTGAGGTAGCTGCATGTGGAAAGCCTGATCCAG
>NC_139699.1:537500-705000 GCF_964188405.1 Protomyctophum parallelum | reverse complement strand
AGGATGTGGTGAGAGACGCCATTTCTCATAGATCTGCTGTGTTTTCCTGTAAGTGAAGATGTTATCTTCTGATCTAGAATGAGTGTGTTGGCCTAAAAATAAAAATAGGGGGTTGTTGACTGCAGGTGTGTACTGCGTAGGACAAAAGTGCATTTAGGGAATCTTTGAAAAGCAGAAAAGCACACTGTCTTCCGACAGTGTGCTTTTCTGCTTTTCAAAGATTGCTCTTTACTCCGTCCTGATGAAGGTCTGACAACCGAAACGTCGTTTAATAAGGAGCAACAATGTGTCAAAAGTGGACCATCTATCCATAAATGCTTCAAATTAGACACACGCGTTCCTCCACTCCACCACAGGGAGTGCAGTGCCCGGCCTTGAGTCGGTCTGACCCACAGTTTTCCAGAACCGCCACTAAAGGCTAGCTCTGCCCAGGCTCTGGACAGGGCCGCCGCCTATGCAGGCTCTGGACAGGGCCCAAATTAGCCAATTGATTACACCTGATCACCCCTGCATGGATCTTCACTTTTTTCTTATCAGAGTTCTATTAAAAGTTGAGAATAGTTTAACATTTTCAGAAATGTATAATGCGTGTGTAATGCTTTTTTATCATCTGTCCAATCAGGTGTGTCTCTCTGTGCCGTGCTGTCAGCGGAAGCAGCCACACTCACACTGTACCACCACCAGGCCAGCCTCCCTCCACCTCCACTGGGCTCACAAAAACACTATCAACCTGAATTACCTCAAATTCACAATCCAGTCAGGTGAAAAGTTAAATGGTATAGCCTACCTTTTTCCTATATATCAATGCATTGCTGTATTGAAATTGAGATTAGTTTTGTTCTAATTTCACAGCTTGTGCTTGAATTGATGATTGCTTACTTGTAAATGGCTGTACAAAAGTATAAATGTACAAGTAAAACATTAGGTCAAAGTGGTTATACTGGTTATGTGATGCCATGTTAATAAATGTTACTGTGGACCCCCTGGAAGCCCCTTCAAGGACCACTGGCGCGCACGCACGCACGGCACGCACAGTGGGGTTTGACTGCATGGGATCTTTTTTTAAAGACTGTAAGCACATCCTGTGGTTTAAACCGTTCAGGTAAACACTTTTTGAAAACAAGTTTTTGATGAGACATGATCAATAGTGTTAGTGGTGTGTGCGTGCGTGCGTGTGTGCGTGCGTGTGTGCGTGCCTGCCTGCCTGCCTGCCTGCCTGCCTGCCTGCCTCTATAGAAGTGTGAGTGTCCCCAGATCTATGTGCCGCATTCCTGGCTCTTACTGATTGTAGTTTTGGTGTCATTCAGGTGTTTTTGGTTTGGAAAAACACGGATCTGCTTCCTGTTTGTAACTATATCCACACAAAATGTATATAATCCAGCACTGAGTCTGTGAAATTATTCACGTCAGCGCTGCCGGGCCACTACAAATATCCCAGTCTGTGGTGCTGAAGCAGCCCAGGGATAGCGAGCGTCCTCAGGCCACGTCCTGACTAGCCTGACCTAAGCAGAGACATTTCTGGCCTAGATGGGAGGGTCGCGTCTCAGAAAAGCGCGCACCCTGATTGGATCTCATCGATCTGTCCGTCACCCCCGGCCCCTCCTCTCCCCCCTAGTGCAGCGCTACGTCACATCATTTAGAGCGACGCCCACCCGGAAGGGTTGACTCCCACTTTTAGACTGGTTCAGCCCACGGCTTTTTCCAGGCTTTCATCTTTCACGAAATGAAAGCCTGGGTATCGAGGCTACGTCCTGACAGACCTGACTTTGAGCCTACTAGATCAGATTTTTGGTGTGTACCATTGATTGATTTAAATATTTATTAACAGTTTGCAGAATTACAGTACATTTCAAGCACAAACTCAATACAAAGACTGTCAACTGTGAGTGGACGACCCAATTAGGCATTACACTTGTTTACAACAGGGTCCACCATGTTCAATTCATCAAAACATTTAGAGACGTACACATAGACACTTCTATATAGTTACAGAACAGGAATTAATCATAAAGGAAGCAAAAAGGGAAAAGAAAAATATACAGTGAGGGGAAAAGGGGGGGGGGGGGGGTGGGGGGGGGGATTCAGATTGTACGGGGGCCACTTTCGAATTGCAGCCGTCCGTAGGTTGTGGAGTTGTGTTCTGAACTCAAATGCAACCACTCAAGAGGCAGGAAGACAGTTAAGAACTTTATTGTCCAAATAAAGCAGGATAATGACAATGTATAGATATACAGTATATATCCATATAAATACATAAATACTCTATAGTATAATTAGGTAGATATGTATCTATGAGAATATATAACGCTATACTTAGGGGAATTCCAAGGGGGTAGTCGAAGACGAGCTTGTAGATCGGCAGCCAAACAAACAGTCCAAGGGGTGACGAACTCCAGGAGTGGCACGGCAGATAGCCAGGTCTGGAGGATGAGAGGAACAAACTAGAAAAAGTGCCCTTCTGGGCACAGGTCTCCACCAGGATAGGAATGTAGGACATTGCAACTTGCCTTCATCTGGTGGTTGGATAAAAGGGCAACAAAAGTAAATTATCCACAGATCCGTGCAGTTAGAGGTAAAAACACTTTTCGGCCAGTTATAGCGCCACCTTGAGGCTGAGTTGAAATTGTTCATGTGGCATTTTGTCCTCGGCCTAGTGGGAATGTGCGTGCACAATTTCACAGAAATCACGCAATGTGTTCATGATTTGCAGCATTTTGTTTGAAACTGAGCACTCCCGTGTACTTTGGAAGCCAATCAGGATGGAGTCTGAGAAATCTGAAAGAACCATTTCGTTAAATGGCTCTAGAGAGACTGTGTACCAATTTGCGCGATGTTTGGACAAAATCTGTAGGTGTACTGTGCAAAAACTTGTTTTGCACAAAGCGGCCTCCTGGTGGCGCTATAACAGGCCGTTCTGGAAATTTTCCAGAGAAAGGTTGGAAAAAACCTGGAAAAGGTTCATCGTTGGCATCCAGGGAGTGTGTGTGCAAAATTTGGCATCGACCGGGTTAATGGTGCCGGAGATTAGCTGCTCACGGACACACACACGGACGGACGGACGGACGGACGGACGGACGGAGTGCAAAACATACTCTCCCCCCATGCCTTCGGCCTGGTGGAGACAAAAAGGTGTGTTTTAAGATTTCGTTTAAAAATGTCCACAGATTCAGAGAACCGTAGATCCCTTGGCAGGCTGTTCCACAGCACAGGGGCATAGTAGCTAAAGGCGGCTTCTCCATATTTCTTTGTGTTAGGGGTCTCTGGAATCTCTAGGAGACCAGCACTAGATGATCTAAGGGGTCTGCCGGGCACATATAAGTTTCGCCCGAGACTCGTATGCACCGTCCCAGCCGTCCCGCCAATTTTGAAGCGTATGCACCGTCCCAGCAAATGACGTAATGACTAATTGTGCCTGATACGGCAGAGGTGCCAGATTACATACATGTACAGTATACATAGGAGCATTACCTTTAATCCTCCCGACACTAAAACATATTGTCAAGGAAATGTGGGATACCTGAGTTATATTTAAGGACATCATAAACCAAGGCATGAGCAGCTGTTAAGCCACAAGAAGCTATTCTCTGTTCCCACTGACATTTGACCTGTGACTTGTGTGTTAGGACCCACCTTCTCCCCGAGGGGGGGTAGGGAAGGTATTTAAGCTGAAGTCTGACTGAGATGGTGTTGGGTCAGTACGGTGTTCCATTGTAAACGCTTCACTGCTGTCCACGTATTCGAATACAATCTATTCCAATACTCTGAAACTCTGAATTGTGTCTGCCTCATTATTGTGTTTCAACTGTGTTATATGTGCCCACCGACAGATTGCCTTAACAATATCGTCATTACGTCACGTGCTTGTTGCCTACTAGTGTGCAACAAGCAAGTATGCACTCGACAGAGTGCAGTTCTAGTTGTATATTATGTTGCACAACAGCGATGCAATGCGTTGTGACCCTGTAGTTTAGATCAAGTCGGACATTTCGTTTTTTTAAATTATTTGAAACTTTTTGCCTATAAAATAGGGATTTATTATTAATAGATTAATTTATGTACGATTAAATCAATTTGTTTAACAGTTGCACAAATAACTGTGATAAATAGATTCACAGTACAGAATAATTCACAAAGTAATTTGATATTCTTTCACCACCATGTTACTAATACGTACAGGGTTAGGGTTAGGAAAGGAACAGTATGTATAATGTAGACTATTCCTTTGGACCATAACAGTCACATGATACAAGTGCATCACATTACAACCATTTTGTTTAAATACAGAATGAATCACGTCAAATGTCTTTCGCTGCATGTACTGTGCGGCCGAATGTAAGTCACTCATGTGTGCCGTGAACAAAACAAAAACAATTGAGCCTTTGTTCAGCATTGCTTTTGCATTGTACAGTCCAAATAAATTGCAGTGTCGCCAAAAAGGCAGAAGGAGCGAGAGCACTTTCATCATCATCATCGTCATCATCATTTTTCGACCGCGGTCGAGATCATGGATTTCACAATGCCACGCCAGACTTTCCGGTCCTTCATTGCCATCCCCAGTTTCTGCTTACTGATGCATGTGTCCCTAGCGATGACATCAGGGAACGACAGTTCTCTACCTCTGGTCTGCTTTGAGGCAGGACTCCAGAGAAGAAGGGAAGATATAACCTCATTGTCAGCTCTGTAGCAGTGGCCGGCAAACTGTGTTCTTCTGGATCGGACTAGTGAAGAAACACGGGGAAGGTTGCCGTATATTAGATTAGTCGATGGGTGGCTCTTCCAAGACAGATTTTATTTTCCGCTCTCATTAGAAGGCGGGTGTAAGTGCCATCCAACCGTTTCTCTAGTTTCTTTGAAAGTGTCCATGTCTCGGAGCCATAGAGTAGAATCAGCTCAACGGTCGTCCTAAATATTTTTACTTTTAACATCTTACTACTGGGATGACCAGATCTTATGCATGTCATTGCAGGCTGACCAGGCCATACCCTTCCTAGTTTGAAAGGAGTGTTTCCAAGAACTGATGAACCAAGAAGTAAGGAAGACATAGTTGTGTCAGTCAGCCAGCCAGCCAGCCATCCAGTTATAGACGATAGAGTTAATAGCTCACGGCTATTCAAACTATTCAAAAATGTTATTTAAAATAGTAAAAGAAAAGGCAATGCACCTATAGTTTAGGGATAATTGGGCTCTCCCCATTTCCTGTCAACCTAAAGAGGGATTTAAAATATATATGTTCAAAGGTTTGCACACATTTTCACTATTTACCCAAAGATGACTTTTCAATCTTGTAAATCTTGTAATATTACTGCCAGTTGGAGTTTCCATGTTAGATTGAAGATATTGATAACAGCTTCCTGTCAGAATGTATGTGAAAGCTTTAAATGTGACCACATCCCCCCCCCCCCCCCCCCCCCCACACACACACACACACACACACACACACACACACACACACACACACACACACACACACACACACACATGAACAGATACAGATGCAGAGAAAACTTTATGCAAAAACTTGATGCTAGTTCTGTGACTGTTAGTTTTACAAAACTAGTTATAGCCTGCCAGCCATAGCCAGCCAGTCAGCCAGCCATATAGCCAGTGAGCCAGCCAGCCAGCCAGTTATCCAGTTATAGACAATAGCCAATGTACAAGCGGTAGTCAATGTAGATTGGCTATTTAAACTATTCAAAAATGTTAAATAAAAAAGGGATAATTAGGGATAATTGGGTTTAGCATGGACGAAAAGAGAGCCCCTAGGCTCAATGTAGCCTCTCTCTCCCCATTTCCTGTCAACCTAGTAAAGACTGCTTTAAAATATATATATTCAAAGGTTTGCACACATTTTCTACTATTTATAGAAAATAGCAGAGTTCTGCACAAAGGGGCACTATAGGCTTCAGAATCATTTAGGGACCCCAGAATCATTTAGGGAGATGTTTGGAGTGAGTGTGGAACTATAGTGGCCTTCTGGAGTGAGTGTGGAACTATAGTGGCCCTCTGGAGTGAGTGTGGAACTATAGTGGTCCTCTGGAGTGAGTGTGGAACTATAGTGGCCCTCTGGAGTGAGTGTGGAACTATAGTGGCCCTCTGGAGTGAGTGTGGAACTATAGTGGCCCTCTGGAGTGAGTGTGGAACTATAGTGGCCCTCTGGAGTGAGTGTGGAACTATAGTGGCCCTCTGGAGTGAGTGTGGAACTATAGTGGCCCTCTGGAGTGAATGTGGAACTATAGCGGCCCTCTGGAGTGAGTGTGGAACTATAGTGGCCCTCTGGAGTGAGTGTGGAACTATAGCGGCCCTGTGGAGTGAGTGTGGAACTATAGTGGCCCTCTGGAGTGAGTGTGGAACTATAGTGGCCCTCTGGAGTGAGTGTGGAACTATAGTGGCCCTCTGGAGTGAGTGTGGAACTATAGTGGCCCTCTGGAGTGAGTGTGGAACTATAGTGGCCCTCTGGAGTGAGTGTGGAACTATAGCGGCCCTCTGGAGTGAGTGTGGAACTATAGTGGCCCTCTGGAGTGAGTGTGGAACTATAGCGGCCCTCTGGAGTGAGTGTGGAACTATAGTGGCCCTCTGGAGTGAGTGTGGAACTATAGTGGCCCTCTGGAGTGAGTGTGGAACTATAGTGGCCCTCTGGAGTGAGTGTGGAACTATAGTGGCCCTCTGGAGTGAGTGTGGAACTATAGTGGGCCTCTGGAGTGAGTGTGGAACTATATAGTGGCCCTCTGGAGTGAGTGTGGAATATAGTGGCCCTCTGGAGTGTGTTTTATTATTAATTAATTCCTGCCATGAATTTAAAAAAAAAACTACTATATAACATTATTTTATTGAATTGCGATCATACATAAAAACCTTCTGTTAACACTGTTAAGTTCTTTACCAAAAATAGTTGATCTACAAGCTCACAACGCGGACGTCGCGTTGCTTAACCCATTCAGGACGGGGAACCCCTTTTGGTGTTTTCAGCATTATGTTATGCTTTAGCTGTTGAAAAATAACCACTGACATAGAAACATAGGTTTTTTCAGAAAACTTTCAGGATTTAGAAGGCATTTGTAGAATCGGCCTCAGGTCTAAATGGGTTAAGTAGATTGGCTATATTTTATTTTTATATGTGGGGTAATGATCGATTTTGTCGTCATCTGGGACAATGTGAGCTTCCACCGGGCTGCTGAAGTGCGTGAGTGAGTGGTCCCAGCCTCCAGGACCATGACCCACATTGTTCTATTCCTTCCACCTTATTCTCCTTTCCGGGAATCCTTGAGGAGTTCTTTTCAGCTGTGGAGGTAACAGAACCCACAGAGCCGGGTCACACTGCTCCAGGCCATGGAGGAGGCTTGTGGCGACGTGAGTGTTGAGGCCTGTCGGGGCTTTATGCGCAACTCGCGGCGTTTCTTCCAACGCTGCTTGGACAGGGAGAACATCACCTCACCTGTGATGTGGACGAGGCCCACTGGCCCACTGGCCAGACAGGCATGAAGAGTTTGAGCAGGCTGGTTTTTACCGAGTGGGGGTCCCCGGGGGTCCCCGGAACATCCAGCCCACCCCCCCAGGAACGTGCCCAGGGGGGGTCGGCGATGACGAGATGCTGACAGGCTGCTGGGGTCTTCGTTCGGGAGTGGCGGCCCTCGCCTCGTCCTCCGTGTCTTGGTTACGCTATGTCGTGCCCCCAACAAAATCTGAGGCTGGGAAAAAAAGCATTGCTTATTTCGGACCCTGGTCTTGGAATGACCTAGAGTCCAGACTCAAACTGGCTGCTGTGATTCCCCTAGTGAGCTTTAAATGGATTGCCATCATGGGCACACTTCCCATACACTGCTCCTGCTTTGACGTATAGCAACTGTCTGCTTGCTTTTTTAGTGAACTAGCAATTCCCGTTGCTTAGATCTTTTAGTCCTTATTGGTCGCGTTCCTGTTCTCCCTTTTAGCTTCTTTGGTAGTGGGTACTGTATTTATGAGCATTGTATGTCTGTCCTGTTTTTTTGTTGTTATTTTTTGTTTACTGGCAGAGTTGTGTCACTTATTTTGCCTATTGTTCTGGCCAGTTCACACTTGTAAAAGAGACTTCAGTCTCAATGTGGTTTTTTACTGGTTAAATAAAGGTTAAATAAAAATAAAACTGAGGGGGGTCCGCACTCTGCATCCTGCTTCCAGTCGTCGAGGACTCACCGCCGCCCAGTTTCCCATTAATGTTTCCCATTAATGAGGATTTAGTTGACACAATGGAATAAAATGGCGATTGTATTCAGTGTGGGGCAGACGGCCTGTCACAGCCAGATTTGGGAGACCAGTAATAAATACTTAGGCATACACAACTGAACAAGACCAAATTGGATGAGAACTCTCTTCAGGTTAAACCTTGGTCACACAAGGCCCTGTAGCTTTCCCTCAGGACTGTTACCCGTGTTAAAGCCCACAACCAACTGACTATAGTCTGTCCCTGCAGCCTCCCTTAATGTAGGAGTGGATCCTACCACAGGACAGAATCAATTAACAACCTTCCTTCTCATAAACTACTTATACATACTTCCATAAATAATCAATTGTGTAAAAGTAACCTAAACAGAGTTGATGGCATGAAGAGTCATCATGGAAAAGGAGTGTCAAGGGTTTAGCATTTTGTGAGTGAGGTTTTCAGTTTTATATTAAAAAGATGATAATCTTCACGGCATTGTCTTTTTTCAAAATATTGATTATATTGATAATTAATCAATCAAGGGTTGATATGATGATGAGCTGACTACGCATGCACGCACACACGCACGCACACATGCTGCAAGAACGGGTCATTAGTGCAAATTGTATGTAAATAGAGGCAGGCTACAATATTAAATATTACATTTAGAAAATTATGTTTTGATTGTTGACAGGTGTAGTGGTGTACTTAGTGTTTACTGCAAGTTGAGTTTCCATGTCAGATTGAAGATATTGATAACGGCTTCCTGTCAGAAGGTATGTGAAAACTTTAAATGTGACCACACACACACACACACACACACACACACACACACACACACACACACACACACACACACACACACACACACACACACACACACACACACACACACACAGATTAACAGATAAACATGTATAGAGGAAACTTGATGCGTCGACAGCATATTCTTACAGATATAAGGGACGACTCGTCTACTTGTGTGACAGTTAGTTCAGACTCCAATCAGTCTCAGCCAGCCCGTCCGTCAGCCAGCCAGCCAGCCAGCCAGCCAGCCCGTCCGTCCGTCCGTCCGTCCGTCCGTCAGTCCGTCCGTCCGTCAGCCAGCCAGCCAGCCAGCCAGCCAGCCAGCCGGCCAGCCAGCCAGCCGGCCGGCCAGTCGGCCATTCGGCCAGCCAGACGATTTGTTTGTCAGCCAGCCAGTTTGTTCATCAGTCAGTCAGTCAGTCAGTCAGTCAGTTTATAGTCAGTCAGTCAGTCTCAGTCAGTTTATAGTCAGTCAGTCAGTTTATAGTCAGTCAGTCAGTCAGTCAGTTTATAGTCAGTCAGTCAGTCAGTCAATCAGCCAGTTTGTTCATCAGTCAGTCAGTCAGTCAGTCAGTAAGTATATAGTCAGTCAGTCAGTCAGTTTATAGTCAGTCAGTCAGTCAGTTTATAGTCAGTCAGTCAGTCAGTCAGTTTATAGTCAGTCAGTCAGTCAGTTTATAGTCAGTCAGTCAGTCAGTTTATAGTCAGTCAGTCAGTCAGTTTATAGTCAGTCAGTCAGTCAGTCAGTATATAGTCAGTCAGTCAGTCAGTCAGTCAGTCAGTCAGTCAGTCAGTTTATAGTCAGTCGGTCAGTCAGTCAGTCAGTTTATAGTCAGTCAATCAATAAGTTTATAGTCAGTCAGTCAGTCTATAGTCACTCAGTCACTCAGTCAGTCAGTTTATAGTCAGTCAGTCACTCAGTCAGTCAGCCAGCCAGCTGGCCAGCCGGCCATTCGGCCAGCCAGACGATTTGTTTGTCAGCCAGCCAGCCAGTTTGTTCATCAGTCAGTCAGTCAGTTTATAGTCAGTCAGTCAGTCAGTCAGTCAATCAGTCAGTCCAGACTCCTGTGAATCCGTTCGAGACTCCTGTGAATCCGGTCCAGACTCCTGTGAATCCGGTCCAGACTACTGTGAATCCGGTCCAGACTCCAATGGGACTGACAGGAATGGGTGGAATCCTGATGCTGTTCCTCTTGTTGTGGCGTGCAGGTAGGATTGTATTTTAATGATTGTTGGTTTTAAATGATTGATGATGCTCTTTTTATCACTCTGTGGTTTGTGTTTTTTGGTCAAAATTCTTTGACTTGTTGTTCCATTCTGACCTGAGCTGTCAGGTTGTCCACAACCTGCTCACAGACCAATAATGACCTGGCATTAGAAATGCACTATTATGCAATGTGGCCCTCTGGAGCATAGACTGTAAAAAATATGGACAAAGCGTTCCCCGGGTCTAACATGAACGTAAAATGAAGCCTGTAATAATATGCTAATTCTTTTGGTATCTTTTGGTACCAGCTGGCCATTGGCTGGCTCCGTTTTGTACCAGCTGGTCATTGGCTGCCCAGACAACGAGGCGGGTCTTCCCCCCTTCTTCTCCGTTGGTTTTTATTTTGACTCGAGTGGGAGGAGAAGACTCTTGAGTGGGAGGGGAATCCCGATCATAGACTGTAACGGTAGCCACGCCCCTCAGAACATACGCGACATTATGGTCATTTTTTTTATTAATGGGACCATAATTTTCCAAAAAGAATATTATGACATTAGAAATGAGACTTTAAACTAGTGACTGGAAGAAGAAAGTATTCATGACCATGTTTATTAAGGTAATACAGTCTAGGTGAAGTTGGGCCAAAATACATGGGCCTCTATGGAGCTATGGGGCTTTTTGGGTCCAGTCCAGCGCCACAACAGGCCATTATATGAACTACCGATTTCAAATGAGGCTTCACGAAATATCTGGCTGACTGCCCCCCTGCTCTGGAGTGAGTGTGGAACTATAGTGGCCCTCTGGAGTGAGTGTGGAACTATAGTGGCCCTCTGGAGTGAGTGTGGAACTATAGTGGCCCTCTGGAGTGAGTGTGGAACTATAGTGGCCCTCTGGAGTGAGTGTGGAACTATAGTGGCCCTCTGGAGTGAGTGTGGAACTATAGTGGCCCTCTGGAGTGAGTGGAACTATAGTGACCCCCTGGAGTGAGTGTTAAAATATAGTGGCCCTTTGGAGTGAGTGTGGAACTATAGTGGCCCTCTGGACTGAAAATACGTGACTAAATTTGACTGAGGGACTGCCATTGGATTTTCGTTTTTTTTTTTGGTTGTTCAGTTTGACCCACCAGTTTTGGAGATATGGCTTATAGAGTAATGTCTTGCAGAAAACAGCAAGTTGAGAAAACAGGTTTGAAAGGTTTAAAACCTAGCTATACATGTTTAAGCATTTATTTCATATTTACATGTCAATTAAGACATGCTCTAGTAGTATACGAGTCTGCCTGTGCTATTAACTCATTTTTGGAAAAATAAAATAAAAAGTGACCCTCTGGAGTGAGTGTTAAAATATAGTGGCCCTTTTGGAGTGAGTGTGGAAATAGCGTGTCACACCCCATCTCTCTCCCCATTTCCTGTCAACCTACTGTCCTGTCAATAAATGCATAAACAAGCCCCAAAAAACTAGTTTAGTGTTATCTCTCGTTATATTGCTGCTGATGGAACTAGTGCAGGGCTGGGCAACCTCAGACACGGTGACACTGGCACAGGGAGGGGGATCACTGGCACACTGGCATACTGTATATATGTGAAAAGAGAGGATGTTCTTATTTTAGAATTGAATATAAAACTAAAATGCAGTCAATTAAATGTAAGTTCATCACATCTGTATGTAGATTACATCCTGCACATAATTATACATTCAATTGCTCTGAGTTTGATCAATACATCTTGATGTGGAAAGAAAGAAAGAAATAAAGAAAGGTTATGTCCTGTATCTGGACAATCAAAATATGTTGGATATTTTCTATGTTGATGTGATTTCATAAACTTATCAAGGAAATAAAAACATGACGCTTCATGTCAAAAAGGTTGCCGACCCCGGGTTCCAGAGAGAGAGAGAGAGAGAGAGAGAGAGAGAGAGAGAGAGAGAGAGAGAGAGAGAGAGAGAGAGAGAGAGAAAGGGAAAGACAGACAGAGGCAGGCAATTTTATTTAAAAAAAAAGATAACATTCACGGCATTCTTTTTTTTTCCAAAACACATTGATTTTATTGGTAATTAATAAATAATAATACATATATATTTTAAAGAGGGGAGGGGCTGTTTTCAGTGTGTTGAATAAGGGGCGTGGCCCAAAATGAATTGCAATCGTAATCGTTCAAGGTTATATGTGAAGTGAGGTGCGCTAATATATTAAAGTCTAACTCATGTTGATTAGGTGATGTAATGTTGATGTAAAACAAACGGTGCCAGCACAAACATTAAACGCCATTAAACCATAAAGAGACAATATGACGTGAATGACACATTATGACGTAAATGTTCCCTTCATTGTCGTTTGCGTTTACAAGACAAACATTAAACCTGTGTATAGGAGGGGCTAGCGCCCCTCAAAAATAGATTATTATATAAATCGTGGATCATGGTCAATTCAGTGGTTGAAAGATGAGTACCATTAACATCCTAATTCCTATATAAGGCAAAAATGTCTAGATTCTGAATTAGTTTTGCACAAAAACCTTTGTGATGACGGCTATATAGCCGTTTTTAGGTCAAGGAGTGTTTTTTATATGTAATGCTTGGAGTGGATTCAGAATCATGAATAACCCATATAGTTTCACACGTCACATGCTACTTAATACAGAGACAACGTAAATGACAGTTATGACACAAGCACTGTATATCACACAAAACCGGACAATTATGTGTCCGGCCAGAGGTTGAGTTGGGAGGAGGACAGGTGGTTCTAAAACCGGACTGTCCGGCGTGAAACCGGACGTCTGGCCACTCTTTCTGCCAACTTTTGCCATTTTTGCGAGATGCAAGCAGCAGCATTAAAACTTGAAGCGACCACGGGGCTGCACTGCAGAATGTAAACACGGGTCGTAAAGCGTTGTGACATGCTGCCTTACGGTGCTGAAAAGTGCCGTAAAAACGGCTCGGGAAATAAGGAAAAGAACCAAATTCATTTAAAAGGTTTATATTCTAAATGTCCGTAAGGCACTAAGGCATATAAATATTGATTAAAAAAACGATAACGAATGCCATTTTGTCTATCATTTCAGTTCGTTTTAGTTAGTTTTGTGAACACACAATACAGTTTTAGTTTAGTTATCGTTTTTTAATTTATTTTAGTTTCAGTTTAGTTTCAGTTAACTAAAATGTTTTTTTAATTCTAGTTTTCGTTTTTTCGTTAGTTATAGTTAACTATAATAACCTTAATTGGGTCGTAGTCTAGATGTGTTCATGTAAAAAAATCTCACCAGGTTGATATAAATAGTATAAAATTGTCTCACGCAACAAAGTATTATATACTACAGACGAACCAGATTGTTAGCCTTGACCTTTTTCTCATTTATAAATGACACAATCATTTTTCAACATATAAAGTTCATATTCTTAGGGATTTGTGATGTAACAAGCAGAGCGGCCAGTCTACGCGGCCTGCAGGCAGCAGCACAAGTCATGTTTATACTTAGTCGTAAGACAGTGTCACGCCACGAACATAGCAGATCTACAAGCCCACATGTCATGGATTTGTTGTGTTTTGTTGTGAATTTGTTTGAATTTTGTTGTGAATTTGTTGTGAATCAACAATCAAGTTTTTATTTGCCAGTAACTTGTACTTGTAGGAGCAGTGTAATGCTATTGTTCCGCAAATTGTGCTACAATATTATATTAAAGCAGAAGTGGCAAAAGTTTTTATTATTTTTTTTACGCACCATTATAATGTTCTTATTTTGATCATAAGACCCAATTACTGAAAGTCAGTCGGGGTGCATACTTAGTTTAGACTAGTTATTGGTTAGACATGGGTTAAGGTTAGGGGGGGGGGGGGCATCCTTTTGTCCGGCATAGGCCCGACGGGGCATACGTCCGACACTGCGCTGGGGGTCGGGAGAGGGTTGGGGTTAGGTTTAGGTGTCTGCCCCGGGGGAGGTTAGGGTTAGGGTGAGGGTTTAAGGTAGGTTGTCGATCGGACCAATGCTCCGTCGGATCAAAGTATAGTAACCAAGGTTATGTTTAGGTGTGCTGCCCCGTGGGAGGTTAGGGTTAGGGTGAGGGTTAAGGTTAGGTTTAGGTGTTCTGAACCGTGGGAGGTTAGGGTTAGGGTGAGGGTTAAGGTTATGTTTAGGTGTGCTGCCCCGTGGGAGGTTAGGGTTAGGGTGAGGGTTAAGGTTAGGTTTAGGTGTTCTGAACCGTGGGAGGTTAGGGTTAGGGTGAGGGTTAAGGTTATGTTTAGGTGTTCTGAACCGTGGGAGGTTAGGGTTAGGGTGAGGGTTTGAGATAGGTTGTATAGTCGACAATATGTCATATTAGGAGTCCTACTAACTAAACCATACATGGTAAATGGCGTCCCCACTTAATGCGGCCCGCAGGTTAATAGCAGAATACTCCTATATTATTGATTTCAGCTAATTACTACAATTCAAATGCTATTGTCTTTTTTAAATATTAAAAGGTTATACTTTTCAGGATTCCAATTCAGAAATAGCAAAAATAAATGAATAAATCAGGATTTCAATTAAAATATAGCAAACATAGCTGATCTACAAGCTCAAAATGCATTATCAGTTCCTCCAGATCTGCCATGTCCGCCGCGTCACGCCGTTGACCGTTGTACGACAAAGCATAAACTGCTGTCTGTCTGTCTGTCTGTCTGTCTGTCTGTCTGTCTGTCTGTCTGTCTGTCTGTCTGCCTGTCTGTCTGTCAGAATGCTGAAGCACTGAGAAAGGGCAGTATGTCGAAATGGCAGTATGTCGAAATGGCAGTATGTCGAAATGGCAGTATGTCGAAATGGCAGTATGTCGAAATGCCGGCATGTGACCCTGAGAAAGCACTGTTACGCCTTTTGTCTTCGTCATTTTTTTTCCCAACTTGACTACAGGAGCAGTGGTCTCAAAAACCTGCTAGAAAAAGACTCGCTCACTATATAAAAAATGAAGGAAAACTCTAACAGACCGAGAAATATATTTTATTTTAACATAAAAGTACATTACAAGTAGCAAACATTTTG
This sequence comes from Protomyctophum parallelum, assembly GCF_964188405.1. Classification (NCBI taxonomy): domain Eukaryota; kingdom Metazoa; phylum Chordata; class Actinopteri; order Myctophiformes; family Myctophidae; genus Protomyctophum; species Protomyctophum parallelum. The sequence goes on along the minus strand of NC_139699.1, from coordinate 689,798 downwards.
GTCCTAAGACCTTCATCAGTGCTATAATATACCGGTAGTCTTTTTCTGTCAAGTTTTACTGCCTGTCAGAATGACCTCTACTTTTAATCATTTGACGGAAACAAAGAACACATGTGAGAAACGCATCAGAAAAGATAAGAGAAAAATGCCGGTGCGAGATCATGTTAGATGTGTGAAAAGTGACAATACTATTGACAATATCCTTAGCCACTGAAGAGGCAGGACTCAGCAGCCAGGTGGACACCACAGGTGGGTCTGGCATGGGACGTGCACACATAGACATCAAAGGGGGCTTCAGCCCCTGCCCTTTTGCCCGTCTGTAAAATAACTGCCCTTTCTGTGGTGAAAGAAATGCAAAATGCAACTCCTTTCCTTTCCAACATGCTGGAAGGCAGCGCATTCAGGAGAATTGCTTTTCTTTTACCAAGTCTCCTGAACTTGAACATATTTGTTTTGAAATACACTAGCTAAAGAGTGCTGGGTTGTGCCCCCCAAAAAAGCTGATCTACAAGCTCTCAACGCGTTGTGAGCTTGTAGATCTGCTATTTTCGCTGTTTTTGTCCAAAAGTGCCCTCTTACGGGATTTGAGCCCCTGCCCCTCTAACACTCTCTGCATGTCCCTGGGGTATGCAGGAAGCATGTTCATGACGTCTAGATATTAGATCTATAGGACATTTATTATGATATCTCTGCGGTCGGGGAGAAAACAACTCCAAAATGTTCATTAAAAAAAACTATTTTAGATAATGCACACTGCCTCATCAAAATTGATATTGTGACTTTATATATTGTCAATTGCTATTCCCGACAGTGACGATAGATACATTATTTGGTAACACTTTACAATAATATGGCCACAAATCATTAGCAGTCATTAGCATGACTCATTAAAGGGGCATTTCAAACATGTGAGACGCTCGATTCATACTTTGATTTTATCAGACACGCCCCCTCAATTACAAACACTAATTGTAATTTCAAACTCAAATTTGAATACCATGATGGATTCATCTAAAACATCCGTCCTTGGTTCAGGTGACTGAATACTGTGACACGTCTGCAGGGGCCATGCATTTTCTTTCTATAAATAAATAAAAAGGTATAATTGCAAAAAACACAGCCCCTCATGAACTAGAATTAGAGGGACAATTATTTGTTGTTTTTATCTTGTTTGAAGTAATAAGGATAAAATGCACATCAAATATCAAAATATTGAATGAATCATTAACAGGTTAAATACTGTCTGGGGTAGACCTATGTTTGAAAGTGAAATATCCCTTGAAACATCCTGCAGTGTTCACTTTTCTCTCATGCCAATGAAGCCAATTGAATTTAATTGAATTTAATTGAATTGTGCACGCATGCACGAGCGCACGCATTTGTAAACTACAAATAAAACATCTCATTCATTTAAAAACCGATGCATTGTTGCATCGATTTCATTAACACAAGTCGATTCAAATTAGAATTAGAATGAAAGAAAATATATATTTTCAATTGTTTTCCCCATATTATATTTTTTGCTCTGTGTGCGTGTGTAGCCTACATAATTCAAACTGTAGGATTGGTTATTGTGACGGACAGAAGTCATTCCTTCCCTTTGCAAAGCGTACCGGAGCGCACTCGCCTATTAGTTTGCATTGCATTCAGAACGCGCCCTTAATTAAGAACCATAACTGCATCTGCATCTGTGTGTGGCTCTCAGCGGTGTCCCACTATTAGCGACTTTAAGCAACGACGGATACGGCAGTCAGCTACAGCAACCGGGAATGGATCAGTGCTCGATACATAAACCTGCTCTCCGTCGCAGCCCTTTCTACTACGGGAGAACCTACACTTACACGTAGTGTCTACAACGCCATGTCATAACCATGTTTATTGAAATTATAGCTGTCATACATTTACACCGATTGCTCCATCACCTCTCTTATGCTGTGTCCATATTGACTGGCTGAATGGCTGATGTTGAACTGCACTGTGGCAGAGAAGTAACAGATAGAAGCGCGCAAACTTTATCCCCAGACTAGATCCCCCCCCCCCCCCCCCTCCTTGCTGATGCAGTGACTGTCCTGTTTCTGGTTTAGCTTTACGCACGGGACGCATGAGTCTCCGGTCAGAGTGGGTTGTTGTTTATTTGCATGGCTCAGAAAATAAGTAACATGAGAAGGTTATCGAGTTGTATAGGAGGAGGAGAATGAATACATGTTCACGTCGTGAGCGTGGAAGGTCAGCAGATTGTATTCTGGTGTTGTGCTGCTGGCTGCTATAAATGTTAATATAGACCTATGTCTTCTATTGTGTTCTGAAGGTCAGGCTGCTGTACTGCCACTAGTGTTAATGTTATATTTTGTATTGTGTTCTCGGCTGCGCTGTGTGCCAATTATGCCCCCTCAGGCCCTCTCCTGTTGACTGTGTTCTCTTTTCTGGTCTGACAGTGCAGGCACACTTGCGTGTGTGTGCCTGCACTGTTTAGTATTTACTATTACATTTTTATGTTTTGATAATCAGCGCTTTTCCATATAGATACAGTGTGCCATATTGGAGAGGTCACTGTGTGCAGTGCCCCCCCCCCCCCCTGTTCTGTAGAACACTGTTGTTATGCAGAGTTGTGGTGATTAGACTCCATTAAAGCTATCATCTGTAGAGAAGCTCCTCTGGTTGTGGAACAGTCAAGGTTGAAGCTCTGCTTCTCAAGGCTCTACCTGGGTCATAGACTGTAAAAAAAAATATGGACAAAGCGTTCTCCGGGTCTGATATGGACGTAAGATGAAGCCAGTCAGTCCTTGAATTGTAAATCGCCATCTTTGTAGATCCGTTTGGCCCATTGGCTGGCCCAGACAACGAGGCGGATCTTCCCCCCTTCTTCTTTGTTGGTTTTTATTTTGACTTGAACGGGGGTGGCTCCCGATCATGGACTGTAACGGTAGCCACGCCCCTCAGAACATACGCAACTTTATGGTCATTTATTTAATAAATGGGACCATAATTTTCCAAAAATAATATTATGACATGAGAAATGAGACGTTAAACTAGTGACTGGAAGCAGAAAGTATTCATGTTTATTAAGGTAATACAGTCTAGGTGAAGTTGGGCCCAAATATATGGAGCTCTATGGAGATATGGGTTTTTTGGGCCCAATGACAGCGCCATATGAACTTTCTGGAAGTCCCGATTTCCTTAGTGGCTTCACAAAATATCTGTCTGACTGCCCCCCTGACCTGGGTACATATACTGTATGTGTCATGCAACCCATTCTGGATGGGAACCCCTTTTGGTGAATTAAGCATTATGTTATTCTTTAGCTGTTGAAAAATAGCAGATCTACAAGCTCATAGCACGGCACCGAGTGCCGCACTACGAGCTTGTAGATCTGCTATTTTCTTTTAATCGTGAAAATGTGGCGCAAATCTTTGAATATATATATTCTTTCAGAATGAACGTTTTTTTTAACTCAAATCTTTGCTTCTGGGGGGGGGGTCCCTGGAACAACATATTTTCAGATGGGGGTCGGCGGCCAGTTACATATATTTTTGGGGGTCCTTGACATGAAAATGGGTCTTTCAGAAAAATGTCAGGATGTCAATGTCAAGGCATTTGTAGAATCGTCCTCAGGTCTAAATGCGTTAAGCATTATGTTATTATTTAGCTGTTGAAAAATAGCAGATCTACAAGCTCGCTGAATATATTCTTTCAGAGCCAATGTTCTTTAACTCAAATCTTTGCTTTCGCTGGAACAACATATTTTCAGATGGGTGTCCGCTCCGCAGCCAAATACAGATAATTCTGGGGGTCCTTGACATGAAAAAGGTTGCACCACTGGGGTGCAGTACTTAGTTTAGACAGTTTTTGGTTTAGACTAGTCATTGGTTAGACCAGTCACCCTCACCCTAAACCTAACCTCCCACGTGGCAGCACACCTAAACCTAACCTTAACCCATGTCTAACCAATGACTAGTCTAAACTAGTATGCACCCCCACCACTGACATAGAAACACTTTTCAGAAAACTGTCATGATTTAGAAGATATTTTGACGAATCGAGCTCAGGTCTAAATGGGTTAAAATGGCCAGGGTCCACTTACTGAAATTAATTAATAGTTACCGTCCGTATGCAATAAAGAGGTTTTCTTCTAAACCAGTGTTTCCCAAACCTTTTTAGCCTGTGACCCAAAAATAAAAATATGATGTCTCCCCTCCCCGACACCCAAACTATAGCCTAGTTAAAATAGCCGATCTACAAGCTCACAACATGTGGCTTCGCGCCGCATTGTGAGCTTGTAGATTGGCTATTTTCACTACTACCTAAACACTTGTTTTCTAATTTATGGAATTTATTTGATATTCTTTCTTTGATTTATTCATGACATTACTTAACATTTTAATTTGTTTTTTATTCATGAAACCTTTTGCTTTTTTGGGATTTTCCTAATGTCCTGAAATAGTAATAATTAAAAACAAAATGTAGGAAACAAAACATAAAGGGACCCATAACAATGTGTCCATTACCCACAAATTTAAGGAAACACAGAAAACAAAAATCAATTGCAATGCTTAATATAATATTCAAATAGGGAAATCTTACCTGAAATAGGTTCAAAAGTAGGTCAACTTCATTACGCTTGCATAATGCATGGCTGCCAAATGAACTACTTTTCTCCAGTGCATTTGGTGCAACAGATAAACCACAACTAGACCCAAGCAGAATGTATTAGTAGAGACGATCCATGTTCTCTGTTACAGTGGAACTGATTTATTCTGATATTTGTCTCCTCAGCTCTCCAGACTGAATCACACAACACAACAGGTAAACAAAGAACACATTATTACTTGCGCAAGCAGAGGTTGGTTGGTTGGTTGGTTGGTTAGATGTTCATAAAACTTTCACTTATATATGTTTATTTTTATTTATTTTTAAATAGCTAAAATAGCCGATCTACATGCGATGCGATGTTGCGATGCGTTACAGAGACCAAAACTTACAAGCCCTAATAGATAGGAAAATAGTAGATCCACGAGCTCACGTTGTGGGCTTGTAGATCTGCTATTTTCACTGTCTGTCTTTATTGCGTTGTGTGCTTGTAGATCGGATATATAGGAACAAGCAGGGAAATATGGAAATAAGAGGTTAACGATATATCCCAGGTGTGGTATTGACGATAATAAACACAGACATTCATAAATGAACTTCACACATAACTGTCGATAGAACTGTTGCTTTTTCCTCTTATTGTGTAATGATATCCCAACAACTACTTCCTGTGCCTCAGTGTTCAACAGCGCGTGTGACAGCGAAGAGTTCCTGTGTCAAAACAAAATATGTGTCCCCAAGAGCTTTGTGTGCGACCATGACGACGACTGTGGTGACGGCTCAGATGAGCCCAAGGAGTGTGGTGAGTGGACGCTTCTCATACTGAATGAATATGGATATGAATTCATTTGGTCTCAGACGGATAGGAAAATATGTTGTGCCTAATGCGAGATCCTGTTAAAACGTTTCAAACATATTCACAATGTCAAGCTCTACTTCCTGTTCCTTCCAGAGTATCCACCATGTGACTCCAACCAGTTCCGCTGTGCCAACGGCCGCTGTCTCATCCAGAGAGCGTGGGAGTGTGACGGAGAGCTCGACTGTCACGACCACTCAGATGAAGCTCCCAAGAATACTCGCTGCCCAAGTAAGAAACGCACACGCACACACACGCACACACACACACACACGCACACACACACACACACACACACACACACACACACACACACACACACACACACACACACACACACGCTCTCTTTGCTGCTCAGTGTAGTGGAATAGATGGCTGTCAAACTCCTGTCTCTTACAGTATATACTGTACCTATATATACTGTACCTGTGCATGTCAGAACTACTGGTGTGTCTTAAAGAAATACCCACGTCTCATGTGAGGTGGGGTCATTCCCCATACATATTATACGTTGTGGTGAGATACATCAATATTGATTGATTGATTGATTGATTGATTGATTGATTGATTGATTGATTGATTGATTGATTGATTGATTGATTGATTGATTGATTGATTGGATGAATATAATATTAGACAGAAATGCAAACAGCACGAGTACAGTCAAACACAAAAAGTGATGTGGACTGGATGGATTGTTTCCATCAAGGTCTTATGCAAACAATAGAGAATACACTATTCTATATTACAAGGTAGGATATTGAAGATATCAGTCACACATTAATTTAATAAACAGATACATTAATAAGAGAACGTCAAACATCATCCATAGACATAACTATAGAACTGGCTTTTTGCTCTTATTCTATGATAATGGATTGACCTAAACAACTACTTCCTGTGTCTCAGCAAACCCGTGCCGCAGCGACCAGTTCATGTGTCAAAATAAACGATGCATCCCCAAGAGTTATGAGTGTGACGGAGACAATGACTGTCGCGACAACTCAGATGAGGCTCACTGTAATAACCCAGGTAAGACGCACGCACGCACGCACGCACGCACGCGCACACACACGCACGCACACACACACACACACACACACACACACACACACACACACACACAGCTATGAGAGCACCTCTAACACCTCTAAATACTTTCCATGAATACCTTTACCTTTACTTTTACACGATCAGAATCACATTCATCTAAACCTCCTCTGCTTCCATTGCTCTTCCCTTTCTCCTCCTTTCTCTAAGTTTCCACTCCAACAGAGATGAAATGCTATGTCTGTCACAACGGGAACTGTGTCCAGGAGACATTGCTGTGTGACGGCAAGGACGACTGTGGCGACGGCTCTGATGAGCTCAGCAGCTGCTCTGTTAACGAGTGTCTGAACAGCGAGCTGAGTGGCTGCTCCTCCCAGCTCAGCTGTAAAGACCTCAAGATAGGCTTCAAGGTATGGAATCAACAGCGCCATTTGACACAGATTCCACCAAGACACTGATGAAACACCTGGTCAGCATCACGCTCTGTTCCTGTCTCCTTACAGTGCACATGTCCCAGCGGCTTCCATCTGAAGGACGATGGGAAGACGTGTGTGGACGTAGACGAGTGTAGAAGCTATCCCTGCACCCAGCACTGCAACAACACACAGGGCAGCTTCCACTGTCTCTGTGTGGAGGGTTACCAGCTCAGCCCTGAAGACCCCACCATCTGCACGTCCACATCTGGTAGGAAACAGTGGGAGCTCAAAGCACTGAAAGCACATTGGTTGTCTATTCCAAGAATAGCAGATATACGTACATTATACAAGCTCATAGCGCGGCACTATGTGCCGAGCTATGAGATCGTATAGCCAGAGGCGGACTTACCGTCGGGCTAGGGTGGGTTGCAGCCCGGGGCCCCCGACTAATATTTTAAATATTAAAAAGAATATATATATATATATATATATATTTATATTAGGGCTGTCAATCGATTAAAATATTTAATCTGATTAATCGCATGATTGTCCATAGTTAACTGTGATTAATCGCAAATTAATCTCATATTTTGTATCCGTTCTAAATATACCTTAAATCAGTGGTTTTCAAGATTTTTCATATCAAGGCCCATTATTTATTCTGCATTTGAGCCACGGAACCACCATTTGATGACATTTAGCCTTCCAGACCCAAACTAAAGAACTGTATTGATGTTGGCCAATGGTACCATTACTAGAGATAACAGGCCATGTTGATCAAAATAACATGTTTTATAGGTTTTCTAATTGTGTAGACTTAAATTAACTTAAGTAATTCAGCTGTTTAACAATTATTCAACTCTTCAGTGTAAAATTGCCATGCGTCTCTCAACCATTCTGTCAAACTTCACAGTGCTTTAATCGCGCATCAAAAAAAAATAGTTAAAAGGATTGTGAGTTAACTAGTTAATAGTGCGTTAACTTTGACAGCCCTAATTATTATATATTATTATTTCGTTTTTATTATAAAATTGTCTCTTTTTAGAGACAAAACTAAATAGCATAATTATTTCCGCGGGTCGCGGGGCTGCGTCGCGCGCCCCAAGGGGGGCCCTCAAATTAGCTCCAGCCCGGGTGCCCTCTGCAAGGTAAATCCGGCTCGTATAGCTCTGCTATGTTTGAAAAAAAATATGACAAATCTTTGAATATATATATCTTTTTTTAAAGCGAACATTTTTAACTCAAATCTGTGCTTCTGGGGGTCCCTGTAACAAAATACTTTGAGATGGGGGCCAGTTACAGATAATTTTGGGGGTCCTTGACATGAATACTTTTGAGAACCACCGACATTTTTCAGAAAACTGTTTGGGTTTAGAAGACATTTGTAGAATCGGCCTCAGGTCTTCATGGGTTTAACTGCGTGTCTGTCTGTCAGAGAGAGAGAGAGACAGAGACAGAGAGAGGCCGCACCACGCCGAGCGGCCAACACTGTGAAATAGTTTAGTGTCTGTCTGTCTGTCTGTCTGTCTGTCTGTCTGTCTGTCTGTCTGTCGAGCACAACAGCTGTGTGGGGAGTGAGGACTTTCTTCATCTTGTTTAAATATAAATACTGATGAAACTTTTAAATGAAACAAACATGTTTAGCTCAGCATCATCTGACTTGAATTGACTTGGCATAATGATTAACATTTTTATAAGATGATTGGATCATCCGTGATAGTACTTTGTATAAGCATTGGTTTCATGTTGCGCTGCTGTCTCTGTCAGATCAATAACCTGTCGACATCAGTATCAGTGGGTAACACCCTTCGCTACGAAGGGTAGCGTCCCAGATCGTCCCAGATCCCTCTTACAAACTGCTGCGTACGACAGTAGACTGAAGCTAAGAAGGCTTTCAGGAAATTGTTCATTCATCCAGGAGGTGTTTTCCCGAAGCCAGATAAGAAGACTCGTAATGCTGTGCTCTTGAGAACCAACTTAAGTAGTGCTTCCTGAAAGCAGTTAGGTAGCAGCACGTAATGCTGTGCACTTGAGAACCAGCTGCTATACTACTGAAGATACTGCATAAACTCAAAACCTTTTTGGGGAAACGGGTTTGCTGCTATACGCAGTACCTTATAGGAGGCCTGAGTCTGACGTCTCTCTGAGTTGGTTATTTTAATTCATTTATGAATCTTTTTGTTGTCTCTTATTGTCAATCTCTTTGTAACTGTTATTTTTGTCTATTTTAACTCATTCAGGACGAGAACCACTTTTGGTGTTTTAAGCATAATTTTTAACTTCTATTGAAAAATAGCAGATCTATAAGCTCATAGCGTGGCACCGAGTGCCGCGCTAAGACATTGTAGATCTGCTATTCTTGAAAAATCATGAAAATCTGGCGCACATCTTTGAATATTATTTGAGAGCGAACATTTTGAAGTCATATCTTTGCTTCTGGGGGGGGGGGGGGTGTCCCTGGAACAACATATTTTCAGATGCGGTTCGGCGGCCAATAACATATAGTTGTTGGGGTCCTTGACATGAAGTAATTTGAAAACCACTGAAAACTGTCATGATTTTAAAGAATCTGGTCTCAGTCCTAAATGGGTTAACATACATAGATACAGAGTTTGGTTTTATTTGCATTATCTATTGTTGTATTGGCCTATTGTTTGTTTGTCTGATGTCACATGGCAGGAACAGGTATCTGTTTCTTTCTGTACTAATATTGTGTGTTATTGGTCTAATACAATCTACGGTTGTGAATTATCATTCTTGGTAACTAACTCTAATATTTACATTGCTTTCTCATCTCTACTGTATGTAGTTTTATAAATGATGCATGAATGTTCATGAATATGTTCTGTCTCTCCCAAACAAACAAATTAAGCATTGCATTTTACGCTAAATAAATGTGATTTTCTCTAGATGTGGAGCCCTTCCTCATCTTCACCACCTCCAAAGAACTGAATAAGATGAACTTGAACGGCTCCAACGACACTGTGCTCAAAGAGGTGAAAACCATTGAACATACTGTAACAACACATCCTATACACGCTTATACATCCACCAACCATAACACATTTGAGCCCCTAATGAACGGCATAGACGATATTAAAACCTGGATGGATGAAAACCTCTTATATCTCAATGACAATAAAAGGGAAATCATCATCTTTGGACAACGCTCCAGTGGCTCCACCCCTCCTGTCAACAACCTCGGCCCCCTCACTTCCAATATCAACACAGGCGCAAAAGAATCTTGCTGTTATTTTCGATAATATTTTTAAATTTGACAAGCAGATAAGCTCTGTTGTCTAAACAAGCTTTTATCACCTACGCCTCCTCGCCAAGGTTAAACGCTGCCTCCCCCTCAAACAATTTGAAATGGTCATTCACTCCTTCATCTCCTCAAGGCTGGACTATTATACTAATACTATGGCATCAACCAATCCTCACTCCGAAGACTCCAATTAGTCCAAAATGCTGCTGTCCGCCTTCTCACCGGACCTACAAAGTTTGACCACATCACACCAGTCCTGATATCACGCCATTGGCTCCCGATAAAACAAATAATTGATTTTAAGATCCTACTTTTTTACTTTTAACCCATTCAGGACAGGAACCCCTTTTGGTGTTTCTAAGGATTATGTTATACTTTAGCTATTGAATAGCAGATCTACAAGCTCATAGCGCGGCTTGTAGATCTGCTATTTCTTTTGTGAAAACGTGGCACAAATCTTGAATATATTGTGGGCGCCACTGAACAACGATAGGCAGGAGACACAGCAAGGTTTGCCTACTCGGGCATTTATTGAGAGGATTATGTTAAAGTTCAAATCAGATCCAGCACACACACTTGGTTAACTTATAGGTTCTTCCTATTTCCAGGGCAAAACAGTCTATAATTCCTCTCACTCCTATTCCTTCAGGAGTGTTATTTCCATCTGGGTTCCTCTTCAGGATTCCTCCATCCCGGGGTTGCCTGTGTAATGAGAAACACTATTAGCACAGAGTCTGAACAAGTGACAACAGTGAGGGGATGTGTGTGTGTGTTTGTGGAGACCTACCGCCAGATTGCCACGTCAGTGCTCCCTCCGTGAGTCAGTGGAGAATGAGGCGGAGCGTTCATCTGTGCCCTACCTTTCGAACATTACGCGCGCAGCGCGGCTGTTGCGTAATTGCTCTGATTGAGGAGGAAGACGGGTAGATACGTGTGGTCAATCACGTGACCCAGGGCGGGTCGCTGTCTTCTGAGCTGGGCTCTGCCTCTGACGCTCCACTGACTCTCGTTGGGGTGGCGCTCTGACGGCTCGCTGTCATGTGACATCCCACAATATATTCTTTCACAGTGAATGTTTTTAACTCATACCTTTGCTTCTGGGAGGACCCTGGAACTACATACTTTCAGATGGGGGTCCTTGCCATGAAAAAGGTTGAGCACCACTGAGAGACACTGAGAGGTCTATAAGGTCTAAATGGGTTAAATCTCTTGCCCTGTATGGCTGAACGTATACAGCGCTACAACCCTCCCAGAGCTCTGAGGTCTGCTGACCAATCACTGCTGACCGTGCCAACCACCTGAACCCTCAGAACAAGAGGTGACCGCGCTTTAGCGGCGGCGGCCCCAGAGCTGTGGAACAACCCCCCCCCCCCCCCCCCCCTTTATTAGAGCTGCCCAATCAATCGAGATTATTAAAGGTATATTCAGTGATTTCACTCAAAAAACCTTAGGTTTCGTTTTTGGCTGTGGGACCCAGCCTTTCGTCCAATCAGGATAGAGAGTCAAAAACGAAACCTAAGGTTTTTTGACCCCCAGGGGTTAACTGGGGACAGGGAGGAACTCCTTATATGGCCAGCACACTCTATAGTAGGGAGGATTATCACAACAAAACAAAAAAATAAGTGATATTTGAATTAAGTGAAATCACTGAATATACCTTTAAATCCTTACTTAACCCATTCTGACCTGAGATCAGATTCATACGAGGTTTCCACTGGGACACACACTGGTCTGATGAACCCATTCTGACCTGAGATCAGATTCTAAAAAATGTCAGTCGTTCTTCGATTTCTTCAAAAATAGCAGACCTACAAGCTCGTAGCGCGCCACTCGGTGGCGCGCTATGAGCTTGTAGATCTGCTATTTTTCAATAGCTAAAGCATAACATGATGCTAACACCAAAATGGGTTCCCGTTCAGAATGGGTTAAAACGTACTTTAATGTAATCTAAATATATATATTCCTATATTGTCCATGTATCATGTTTGCCTCATTTGCCATGTATCTGGTTCTACTTGATGTAAATTGCTTTAAATGTTATTTGCTCTAAATGCTTTTTCTTTCCTGTGAAGCACTTTGGTCAATTTCGGTTGTGTTAAATGTGCTATAAATAAAGGATGATTTGATTTGATACAATTCACACACTGCTTTTGACATGTCGGAATGTATTCCACCTGTCAGAGACTAACTGCTAACTAACTAACTAACTGCTGTGCTGTGACAGGACTTGAATAGAGCGATGGCTCTGGACTTTGACTACGAGCAGCAGATGGTCTATTGGACAGAAGGGTTCTCATCAGGTCTCCCCACCAAGACGATCAGTCGTATGCACATCGATGGCAGTGACGTCCAGGTCAGTGTGACAAATACACAGATGGGAAGTGAAATAATGTCAGAAAATGGTTATACTTGTATTCAAAATGCTTTGTAATATCACTGTTGTTAAACAGTGTGGTGGTAACTAAGTATTTTTACTCAAGTACTGTACATATTAAACACTGTAAGGTATACGTGTAATTTCCCAAGTATTTATATTTCCTAATACATACATACTGGCCTGGTACTCCATTATATCTCAGAGGCATATTTGTACGTTTTACTTATTTGACAGATTTACGTTACTTGCAGTGGTGGACAGTAATGAATGAGGTACTTTGTTTTAATAGTGTTCTTAAGTATGTGTATGTGTGGTTTACTTTAGTATTTCAATCCACTGCATTCCAAAGACGTAATATTGTACTTTTGACTCCACTACATTTCTAGGAAGGTAATTGGGTACATTCTGAATTAACGATCTATAAGCTCACACCGCGTCGCATCAGGACACGTTGTGATGCTTGTAGATCAGCTATTTTCACTACCATTGATATTGTTTTGAAGGTGGTGGTGGATTGGGCCGGATGGGGGGGGGGGGTCTAAATACAGCAATGCATTGATACAACTTATTTATGTACACATTATACAGTATATACAAGTACGCCAGTACTTTAGCTCAAGTACACGTTTATAGAGAAATGTATACTTGCTATACGTATACTCAACTACGTATCTACAGTATACGTAGTTGAGTATCTATTCTTTGACTCAAGTATACTGGGCTTGAGTACTTTGTCCACCACTGGTTACTAGTTACTTTGTAGATTTAGATTGTTATGATGTTATAAATAATAACATTCATTATTGAAAATATTCAACATAGTTAGAAAATAGCAGATCTACAAGCTCACAACGCATCATGTCACAATGCATTGTGAGCTTTATAGCCAAATTATGAAATAAGGCTTAACCCATTCTGACCTGAGATCAGATTCATACGAGGTTTCCACTGGACACACACTGGTCTGATGAACCCATTCTGACCTGAGATCAGATTCTAAAAATGTCAGTCGTTCTTCGATAATAATAAAAAATCACACACGTGTGAACTGAGTGGTGCAATTCCCCCCCCCCCCCCCCCCCCCCTCTCTCTCTCTCTCTCTCTCTCTCTCTCTCTCTCTCTCACTCTCTCTCATTAGAGTCACTACCCCTCTCACTGTTTCTGGCGCCCCCTACTGCTATTATTAAGTCACATACTCATGCTTACACAGACACACACACACAAACAAACAAACAAACACGTACGAGGACACTGCAAGCTGGTTGTAGGAGTGGTTGCACCACTCAAAAATAGCAGACCTACAAGCTCGTATCGCGCCACTCGGTGGCGCGATATGAGCTTGTAGATCTGCTATTTTTAAATAGCTAAAGCATAACATGATGCTAACACCAAAATGGGTGCCCGGTCAGAATGTGTTTAAGTGCTGAGAGTTGTGCAAACAAGCAGAAAGGTTGAGTAGACAATATGCTCTTTTTACAATATCCTGTGATATTAATATGTTGAACAAATGACTTACAAATAGAACAATAAAACGTGGTGAGCACTGCGTGAAAAGAGGAGTTAACGGGCAATTACGGGAACTGTATTTTGCCCGTAAACCTCAAGTTTAGCAGCATATACATGTAATATACGGTAATATACAGGTGTGATGGTACAATACGGGAGTTTATGGGAGTTTGTTGGAAAGATTAACGGGAATTTCCTGTAATATACACATCCGTATTCCAAGCTTTTTGCGCAGTGGAGTATATCCAGAGTGAATGTATGTCTCATTGACAGGTCCTCCACACGTCACTCAGTGCACCATGGGCTCTGGCTGTTGATTGGGTGGGAGGAAACCTCTACTGGAGTGACCGTGAGCAGGACACCATAGAGGTGTCCAAACTAAACGGGGCGTACCGAACAGTCCTGGTCAACACCGGCCTGGATTGGCCAGTCTCCATGGCTGTGGATGTACGCTACGGGTAAGTGTACTGTGGTGTGGTGATCATGAACCTTACACTGACTTTATCAACCGTCCTGTGAAACACCACAGATATAAGAAGACTGGGTTTACATCTAAAAGCTAAACGGATGACATTGCATCATGTTTATTTGTTGTACCTCTTGGCAGCACTGTTCATTTTGACAGCAAATTCAGATTTAGTCTTAGTCTTTTGAATAACACCATTTAGTTTTAGTCCTATTTTAGTCTTCTGAAATTGTTTAGTCTTAGTCGACTAAATATCAAAATCTTGTGGTCTTTTATTATTTTAATCTTAGTCTTAGTCTTAATGCAGTGTAAATTTTTAAAGATTTAGTCTTAGTCTTTTGAACAACACAGCATTTAGTTTTAGTCCTATTTTAGTCATCTGAGTCCTATTTTAGTTTACTACACAACATAATTAACAGTCTTGCAGATCTAGTTAAATAAAAGTCACATTAGTTATTTTTTTGTATAAGACTAGGATGTATCACATGAGTATGACTATATATATCCGATCTACAAGCTCACACAACGCGTCTCACAGAGACATGTTGTGTGAGCTTGTGGATCAGCTATTTTTGGTGTATGTTCCCCCCAGAATAGGGATGCTGAAGTTCAAGTGTTTAAAGTAAACGTCAAGTATGAAGTTATTTGCATGGTTTACGTACCGTAAAATGACATAAAGGTTCTATAAAGTAACAATGCAATTCAGGGGTGCGGTTGACGAAAACGTCATTTTGCAGATCGAGGTGCACTGAGACAAAAATGTTTGAGAACCGCTGCTGTACAGACAGTACTGTATGTGTGATTTGTTGTGAATAGTGACCTGACACAGTGTCTCCTCTGACAGCTACTTGTACTGGGCAGACTATGGCTTCAACAACCGCCACATAGGGAGGATAGGGATGGACGGCACCAACAGGAGCATCATAATGAAGGATGAGATCACCAGTCCCTGGGGCCTGACGTTAGACTACATCAATGATCACATATACTGGAGCACGGGGCTGATCATTGAGTTTGCCAACCTGGATGGAACCAACAGACACACAGGTTACACGCACGCACGCACGCACACACACACACACACACACACACACACACACACACACACACACACACACACACACACACACACACACACACACACACACACACACACACACACACTTTCACTTAGTAAGAGACCACACCTTCGCTCAAGTTCAACCATTTATTGGTAAATTGAATGATGAAATGGGGGGGAGGAGGGGAACCCGGGATGGGTGAGACTCAGGATGGGGGTGTGGTCTCGGGAGAGGACGCCGTGTATGTATGCGCGCTCGGAGAGCGGGCGTCTCTGCTCCGGAACTGCCCCAAAAAGAGCTGGCTGGGAGACGAGTGCGGGACTGGAGGAAGGGACGCGAGTGAGGATCCTCGAGAAGGGGGAGAGGGTTTATAGGCGGCCTAGGTGGAGATGGGCGTTTTGGACGTCTGAGATGTTGGTCCTGATGTAGGACTGGTAGGCCCGGGAGGACCGGCGGCCGAGGATTCGGATGAGGTGGTCCGAGAGGCCTCGCCTAGACGCGGTGGTGGCTGCGCCGATGCGGAACGAGTGGCCGGAGTAGAGCTGGGAGGGAAGGCCGGACAGAGCGAGGATTCGGCGGAGGTGCTTGTGGAACCAGGAGCGGGTGGCGATGGAACCCGTCTCTGTGGTGAACAGGGGGTCGTGTGGTGAGGCGTTGAGGGAGCGTCTCGTGGAGACGTAGCGGAGAATGGGTTCGTAGGGGCTGAGAGGGGGATCTGTACGGAAGAGGTGGATTGCTGAGGAATGCCCGAGCTGGTCTGTCTTGCTGTGTTTGAGGGTGAAAGTGAGGGAGTCGGAGGAGTGGAAGGTGATGTCGGAGAGGCTAGGATGACTAGGATGGGAAGGGTCGTAACGGGCGGAGGAGGATGTGAACTCTGCGCAGCGCAGGAACCCCAAGAAGGCGAGGAGGAACATGCATTCTAGGGTTAGGTCCATTGACGCACGTGCCAGCGTGCTTGTGGGGGGGGGGGGGGAGAGGGAGGAGGGGGAGGAGGGGGAGGAAGGGGGGTTTGTAGCAGGCGATGCGTGCGCCGGCCGGCGTGTGTGTGAGGGAGAGGGGAGGGGGAAGTGGGCCGGGCACGTGCCTGTTGTTGCTGCCGGGAAGCAGGAGGGGGCGGGGCCGCGTCCAGATCGGCTTGACGGTTTCGCCAGCCACAATGCGAACAATGCCGCCTTTCGGTCGGTCCTCTGGAATGGAATTCCTCTGGCCGTGAGAAGGCGCTGGAGCCCGTCCAGTCGGCGACTGACAGGTGTAGTTGGCCAAGGCTGGCGATGACGGGGGCGACGGAGAAGGAGGACCGAGAGGACGTAGCGTGGCTGCTGCTGCTGCTCGGTTCCGCCGCCGGCCTTGGCTGTGCCGGCGGGACCGAGCGCGAGCTTGACGTGCCGGTGTCGGGGATGGCAGACGAGTAGGCACGCCTGGAGTCCTGACGTAGATAGAACGTCCTCGCTGTCGGAGGCGTGAAGCTCCAGCTCGCGCTGCAGCGGTGCTGCGGTTTCCTCTCTCTTTTCTTTTTTGGGTGAAGAAAAAGAGAGAAAGAAAACGAGCGATATGCGCCGCTGCTAAGCAGCACTTTTGTTCAATGTAGGACACGAACACAAGTAGTTACCGCTTGAATCACAACAAGTAAATTAAACAAGTAAACAAGTGATATTTAGCTTTGAGCGTATTTAGCAATTTGATCGGCAAGTAAACGGGCGTGGATCGAGTGACAGGTTGTCAAAACAATGTGACGCTTACGTTCTGTATGCTGAGGTGAGGTTGGAGACGGAGCGAGAAGGGATTCTGCTTGTCTGAAGGTTCTGGATCACGTAGTGAGAACAGGTAGATGTTGGCGCACAGGTGTATTTATACTGTGGTGATTGTGGCAGGATTGGCCAGGTGATAACGACAGGCAGGTGGGTTTGATAAGGAGGGGAGTGATTGATAAGGAGGGGGGAGTGGTTAAGGTCGAGCGGAAGGAGGCCTCTTCTCCCGAAACTACGTTGTATAAATACAACTTCCCTTAGTCTGGGGATTCATGGATGCCATTTTTACAAATATTTTGGTCAACACAAATCATAGAGAGCCAAATATAGCTGATCTACAGTCTCACAATGCGACGCGTCGTGAGCTTGTAGATCTGCTATTCTTGGTGAGTGACACCAGTGTGCAGTTAATATGTAAGGCATAATTCACGCATGCGCACACACACACACACACACACACACACACACACACACACACACATACACACATGCACACACATGCACACACACACACACGCAGCCACACACTCACGCACGCAGGCATGCACGCAGCCACGTATGTAAGCACGCAGCCACACACGCAAGCACGCACGCACATACGCTCACATGCACGCTCACACACGCGCGCACACACACACACACACACATCATACTCACATACTGAAGACACTGTAATTACACAATTCCAGGTCCATTTTACACTCTGTGTTAAAGGAATGCTCCAGATTTGACTGTGTTCAAGAACAGCTTTTGTAAATGTTGTCCATGAGTAGTGGAAGAAAAAGTAATTAAAGCAGTAAGAACATGATTTACTTCAGAGTACACTTTACTAAAACATTGTATATCTTATTATAAATAGTCTTACTGCTATTTCATAATATTCTGACGCTTTTGGTTTTGTGTGTCTGTAGTTCTGCAGGGCAGATATAGTATCTTTGGTATTACCCTGTTTGAGGAGTACATCTACTGGAGCTCCGGCGACGGCTCCATCTCCAGAGCTCACAAGACTCAGGGAACCAACCCCACCAGACTCATCAGAACCCTGAACAATCTATGGAACATCCAGATCTACCACCCATATCAACAACCTGAGGGTCTGTACCACCTACTGTACACAACACTCTCATTATGACTCTGCATAATGTTTTATGACTTATATTAACTGTCTATCATTGTATTATTATCTGATCTGTTTTGAAAAGCATTATGTATACAGTATAAATACACCCTATAATAATAACAACAACAACAGCAACAATAATAATAGTCATATCGTGACATAGTAGTAGTAATAGACAGTATTAGTATAGTATAATCGGAATTGGCCACATCGGCCATACAAATGCCATATTGGTATCGGATCGGTCTCGAAATAATCCAGATTATTTCATCGGTTTACACCAGCAAAATAAATTAAAAATTCTACATTTAATTCATTCATTCATATTAATTCATTCACACTTGGAAAAAGAGTATAGGCTACAGTATGTATTGATTGGCTTTGGGCCAAGCCCCTAGAGGACCTATAGGCTTGTTTCCATTGTGGCCCTCTGTATAATATCGGAATTGGTCAGATTTGGTATCGGCAGATATGACCCTGCAAATAATGGGAGATCGGATATCGGTCATTATAATTTCATAACTGTGCACTCCTAAACAGTATTGTAACATAATAGTAGTAGCTAGTAGTGTTGTATCAGTATAGTAATAGTATTCAGGGCTCTCATATTCATTACATGTGTACATGTTTTCCTGCAGTGTCTGCTCATCCGTGTCAGACCAACAATGGAGGATGCAGTAACCTGTGTCTGCTCTCACCTGGAGGAGGCTACAAGTGTTCCTGTCCAACCTACTTCTACTTGGCAGCGGACAACAAGCAGTGCATGTCCAGCTGCACTGCCAGCCAGGTGATTCACCTCCAGTTCACTTGTGTTGTACGCGTTTATGTCTTTATAGGTCTCGTGTCTGCTGTCGATAGTCATTCTAAAGATGTGTGTCGTCTCTCCCGTCAGTTTGCTTGTAAGAACTACAAGTGCATTCCGTTGTGGTGGAAGTGTGACACGGCAGATGACTGTGGGGACAGCTCAGACGAACCTGCAGACTGCTGTGAGTAGAGACTCAGAGACTGAAACACATCTTACTACATGATTACACTTAGTATTACTTTGTACTCCAATGTCCTTTAACTGTTTCTGACACCTGCATTAAATATATAACTACAAATGTCTTCTAATTCATGACAGTTTCTTAAAATCCTGTTTCTGTATGTCAGTGGTGCTCAAACCTTTTCATGTCAAGGACCCCCAGAATAATATGCATTTGGCCGTGGACCCCCATCTGAAAATATGTTGTTCCAAATATTTGAATTAAAAATGTTCACTTTGAAAGAATATATAGTCAAAGATTTGCACCACATTTTCACGATTTTTCAAAAATAGCAGATCTACAAGCTCATAGCGCGCACGGCACTCTGTGTCGTGCAATGAGTCCTTTTTGAGTACAACATATTGGTAAAAATGAAATAGAGGTCCATTTTAAAACAACCAACATCCAACAGACCATACAAACAATGTAAAAAAGAAATAAATGAATTAATTAATAAAATAGCCTACTAATGTAAACAATTAAAAACAAATGGCTTCTAAATCCTAAAAGTTTTCTGTAAAACCTGTGTTACTATGTCAGTGGTGCTCAACATTTTTCAGGTCAAGGACCCCCAGAATTATCTGTATTTCGCCATGTACCCCCATCTGAAAATAATCTTCCCAGGGACCAGGGGAAGATTTGAGTTAAAAACGTTCACTCTGAACGAATATATATTCAAAGATTTGCGCCACATTTTCACGACATTTCAAAATGAGCAGATCTACAAGCTCGTATAGCCCAGCATTCGGTGCCGCGCTATGAGCTTGTAGATGTGCTATTTTTCAATAGCTAAAGTATAACATAATGCTGGAAATACCAAAAGGGGTTCCCGTCCTGAATGGGTTTAAGGCCACATTTCGGTCAAGTCCATGCACAGTGCACACACACATTTAGAACTGATGGCTTCCCCTGTTGGGCAATTACAAAATAACTTTACACACAGTGTTATGAAACATGTCCTGTGAGTTGTAATGTTTGGACTAAACAATTCATTATAGTCAGTGCATTTGTAGAAAAAAGCGGAGATTAGTTAAAAAGGCGGAAAACTTTATTAAACCGACATGCTTCGACCTATACCGGTCTTGTCGGTTTCATACATGTGTTATCCCGATTGATCCAGGAGCACCTTTTTACTATTTTTATATTTTGTATACCTGCACACCTCCTGAGCACCGGGTTGCTTCCTTGCCTCTGCATACTAAGTCACATTTGTATTTCCATTTGTAGCAACCCTTGGTGGCCGATTAGAATACATCTTTCAGGGTATTTTTAGGTACTTATGTCATCCTGCGAGTTTAGTGATGATTGGTCCAACAACAATGGTAACCTAGCACAGCAGCTGGCCTCATCATTCATGCCATCACGGTTTATCTGGTAAGACATCAGTTTATGTAGGATACTTCTGTCTGAAAGCCAGGTGATAATAAATGTCCTTTAACGACACACAGCAGAGATTTTTCTTACTCACTGTAGCCTATACAGTTTGATGGTGGCCGTTTGAAGTTTTGAACTATAGGCTATACATGCTAGGAAGTAATACTATACCATAATGTACCGTGAACAATCCTCAAATATGAAGTGCAGCAGGAGCAATGTACCCCTCACTTTGTTCCTGACGCACTTCATATTTGAGGACTGTTCACGGTAGTGAAACAAAATGTGTCGTCCGTCCACTATGCCATTTGAAACGTAGTTAAAATAGCTATATTCCAGGAACAGGCACGAAGCAGATATCCACCAATACAAATATACACATAGTTTGGGGAGTGGGACAACGTCGCTGCACAACACATGTAGTGTCGCTCTGTAGCTGATTGAAACACATTTTAGTGGTGGGCCAGCAAGGCCTTCTCTGCTGGCCCTGCACTTTCCTGATGCAGAAATTTATATTTTATAATAAGTTTTTATTTTTAACAAATATTATATATTGTATTTATTTCGCTGCCGCTGCACTATTTCTCACTCAGACAGGCTGGATGCTCTGCTTCCATTCTGTGCAGGTACAACAGCGCTTGGTAACCTTTAAACCAATGGGATTATTTCCTTTTGTTGTCTCCGGGTAAGGCCTTCATAAACTCCACTGAATCCCCTTGCTGTTGAAATGAATGGGAGCAATATAGAGATTGACAGGTTCCTTAGCCAATCGGATTTCAAGTTTTCCCTGCTGGGCGTCTTCTTTCAAGTGGCCAGCTAGCTGGCCTTTGGTGACGTTAACGTCTTGCGTGGATCCCATCGCTGGGGGAATATATTGTCCAATGAGAAAAGAGAACTGGGTGTTTGAAACTTTCTGCGCGAGTTCCCATCTGATTCTGATACTCATTCTGAGGTTGGCATTGACTGTGTGGGTAGTTGTCATGATCCAAGGAATCCAGGGAATGTCAGTGATTGTACGACCTTTGATTCAAGAGTTACGGGTCGAAATGTAACGCCCGACCTGGTGGAGACAATGTATTAGAGTAATAGAGACAATCCACGTTCTCTGTTGTGAAGCTAATTGATTGTGTTATTTGTTTCCCTTCAGCTCTCCAGGCTGAACAAACACACAACACAACAGGTAAACAAAGATTACAAATCATCATAGATTATAGATAGACCAAGAGCTTCTTCTAATTAAATCTCTCTCTCTCTCTCTCTCTCTCTCTCTCTCTCTCTCTCTCCAGAGTCTGTGAGGTTGGTGAATGGGACCAGTGTGTGTTCAGGCAGACTCACCTGCTCAGGTAATCAGGGACGTGCAGAGGGACCAGGAGAGCCAGGGCTGTGGCCTGATTCTTTTCTTTTTTACTACCCAGATTTAGAGGAATTTCTCATTTTAAATGAACACTAGGATCTAGAACAAACTGTAACCAGTGCAATGATGCAGTAAAGCCAATATATACTCAAACAAAAAGAATACTTAAATACATTAATGAAACGAACAACATAAAATAGAATAGAACAGATACCAGGACACTTTCCTATATCAGCTGAATCTCATCACGATTGCAAATGCTTTCCCCACACTGAAAGTACAAAAACTATCATTTCATTGGCATGACCACGATGGGCCGCAGAGACATGAAGCAGGGGCCGCATGCGGCCCGCGGCCCGCGGGTTGAGTAACGCTGGTGTACAGTATGTGTTAAAATGTGGACACACCCACCTGACCCATCTCCTCTGCCTCCTCCTCCTATGACAGCAGCGTCTCATTTCAATAACTTTAATTAGCATTCTTTTCAACATGCGTGTGATTTGCTTTAAATGGTAAATGGTGCTTTTATCCAGAGTGCTTTACATAGATTGTGCATTACATTCACCCATTCACACACACATTCACACACCGATGGCAGAGTTAAGGTCTCCACACACCGAGCGCGTTTTTCGGAGTTTTAGCTGCGTTTCTATCGATTTTCCGAAAAACGCGGCCGGTGTGCAACCACCTTTAGTCTAACCTACTTAGAACCTACACTAACTCTGGGGGAACCCAGCATCGAACCGGCTACTCTACCGGCCACTCTATCCCCTGATCCACTGCCCCTTTACTTACTCTGATTTAGGTTGACAGATATTTTTGGAACGTACCGGTGGTGCTTTCTGTGTCCCCTGCAGGACAGACTGTGTGTAAGACTCGGCCACAGTTTTCACAAACTTATCCGGTATCCTATATGATCCGACTCCGAGTATGTGTAGCATCTTTTGTGTCCATTACTTAAAATGAAAGTAATGCATTTTCTAATTTTGTTTTTACTGCTTACTTTCGTCTCTGTACAGATGTCAGGTTGGTGGAAGGAACCAGTAACTGTGCTGGAAAACTTGAGATGAAACTCCATGATGAGTGGAGACCAGTGGATGATTCTGACTGGACCCTGCAGTCATCATCAGTAGTGTGCAGACTGCTAGCCTGTGGTTCTGCTGTTTCATCACTAAGACTGGTTGGTTCTACAAATCAACCTGTATGGTGGATAACATCTCCCTGTGTTGGCTCTGAGTCTTCACTGAAGGACTGTGGAACAAATGCATCTTATACTTCAGCCCACAGACTGGAGGTGATCTGTTCAGGTAACACCTGTTCAGGTGTCTGTCTGTCTGTCTGTCTGTCACACAGAACACACACCTCCCTTGCCACTGAGGGCTACACATTCTTTACTTGTATTAACCTAAAGTACGAAATAAAGTACCACCAACAAAATGCTCACATATTAATAGGTTACCGAGTCCTGACCGTCCATTACAGAGACATGTTAGGAATTATGAATACACAAAAAGTTAGTTATTACATTTAGACAACTCCTTATTTGTGCGCAGTGATGTTGGAAAATGTATTCTTGAATGATCTCAACTAAGATCCCCACTCTTAAAAAAATGGCATTTCAGAGATGAGCGGAGCAGTCCTGGAAAAGTGTAATGTTCTATGATTAAAATGATCTCTCTCTCTCTCTCTCTCTCTCTCTCTCTCTCTCTCTCTCTCCAGAGTCTGTGAGGTTGGTGAATGGGACCAGTGTGTGTTCAGGCAGAGTCGAGGTGAAGTCTAACCAGTCGTGGGTCTCAGTGTGTGAAGATGACTTTGACCAGCAGGATGCAGAGGTGGTCTGTAGGGAGCTTGGCTGCGGGGCTCCTTCAGTCCTCCAGGGGGCGCTCTATGGGGAAGTGAACGCTTCGATGTGGACCAAAGAGTTCCAGTGTGAAGGCAACGAATCTGCTCTCCTGGACTGTAAAACCTCAGATTCAACTAGAAACACGACCTGCTCACCTGACAAGACTGTTGGACTCGCCTGCTCAGGTAATAATAATCTAGAAAAGAACATAATAATTTCACATAATGTGACTGGTTTGTGGTCACCTGCAGCCTGGCATCATTCACTTCCCTGTGCAGTGAGTGGAATGTACTCTAGCTGCAGACACTGTCATGTCTGTGATTACTTTGATTCTGATGGGATGAGAAATCACATCCAATATAAGCATATGGTTGTGAATCACCAAGGTGGTAAAACTGGAGCTATTTAGGCTATTACCTTGTACTTCCTGCTGCCACCGTAGTCCAATTGAATTGTGGAATTGGTCGAATTGAAGAAGTAATCCAGCACCGCACCACAAAGCACAAGGCACCACAAATATGTTATGCTTAGGGCACCCAAATGGCCAGCAGCGGCCCTGATTACCTCTATAGTAATGTCATCAAGGGAGACTTGTCCAATATTTCACATGTCATCCTGATTGGCTAAGATTGACCTCTACTATAGACCGATTCACAGAGGGGTGCCCTGGGCGCGGCCATTACTGAGGGGTAATCCATGGAGCAGGTGCTCCGTAGGCCAGGTGTAGCTAATCAGTGCTGCTGCACTCAATGGTACACCCTCAGTAATGGCCGCACCCAGGAAACCCTCTGTGAATCGGTCTATATTGTCGGTGGAGTCCTGTGCTCATGCAGAGGAGCACATATTTCTAGTTTAAAACATGAAAATGACATTGCTAGCCTGAGATAAAACAGTAAAATACCAACTATACTTGTAATTCACATTCCTATTTAACAATGAAAGTAATAGTAGTTCATTTTCTTTTTTGCCACTGTACAGAGCCTGGTGACGTCATGTTGGAGGGAGGAACCAGTAACTGTTCTGGTATCCTGGAGCTGAAACACCAGGAAGAGTGGAGACCAGCGGGTTCTATTTATGACTGGAACCTGAAGTCATCATCTGTAGTGTGTAGACAGCTGAACTGCGGCTCTGCTGTTTCAACACAAAGGAGGTCTGATGCAACCGTTGAACCTGTGTGGAAGATTCCATGTGTTGGATCTCAATCTTCACTGAGGGAGTGTGGAGCAAAGGAGTCTCGTAATTCCACTGAGAGACTGGAGGTGTTCTGTTCGGGTAAAACACAGTGACAGTGAAAAAACAGTGACCTCCACTATTGCAATAATGTGCACTCCACTTCACCTACACAACTCCACTGCGTGTGTGCGTGCATGCGCGTGCGTGTTGAAACATGTTGCAATAATTGCCCTTAATAAGATACATGTACAATGACACCCCCCTTCTCTCCCTCCTCCTTTCTCTCTCTCTCTCTCTCTCTCTCTCTCTCTCTCTCTCTCTCCAGATTCTGTGAGGTTGGTGAATGGGACCAGTGTGTGTTCAGGCAGAGTCGAGGTGAAGTCTAACCAGTCGTGGGTCTCAGTGTGTGAAGATGACTTTGACCAGCAGGATGCAGAGGTGGTCTGTAGGGATCTTGGCTGCGGGGCTCCTTCAGTCCTCCAGGGGGCGCTCTATGGAGAAGTGAACGCTTCGATGTGGACCAAAGAGTTCCAGTGTGAAGGCAACGAGTCTGTTCTCCTGGACTGTAGAACCTCAGATTCAACTAGAAACACGACCTGCTCACCTGACATGACTGTTGGACTCGCCTGCTCAGGTATAATCTAATCATTTTAGTAATGTCCTCAAAATATGAGGAGGGAAAATTACCATCTATGCCGCCAAAATTTGAGGACGGAATTGCAGCAAAATTAACCATGTATGGCGCCGACATTGGCGATGTGGTTGGCCGTTGTGATTGGCTGGAAGCTGTGCCGTTATTCCCATTATGCGCTGTGATTGGCTGAGCATGGCATAACGGGTGTGCCACAGCCAGGGACAACCGTTATATATAAGTTGCAGATATTCCGTGCTCAAAGTTTGAGTTTTGAGTTTGACGTTTGGTCAATTCCGTTACAAGAAGTCACCCGTTTGCCGTCTTGGGAGTGACAGCTCACCATGTGTTAGTGTTAGACAGTGTTAGGAATAGATCCCCACCATCTGTTAACAGAACGGGTGCATGCTTTTGGTTAGACATACCATTGGTCTGATATCTCAAACCCTCACCCTCACCCTAACCTCCCACGGGGCAGCACACCTAAACCTAACCTTAAACCCTCTCCCAACCCTTAACGCACCCCTCACCAACTTTAATCCGGTCGTCTTAACGCACCCCTCACCAACCTTAATCCAGTCGGACCAATGCTATGTCTAACCAAAGTATGCGTCCCAACAGAACACCACCATCCATTAACATGGAGTGGGAGAACTGAACACTTTCGGCTCACAAGGCATGTCTGCTCTAAATGGTTTGTAACGGTCTTGTCTCTGTACAGAGCCTGATGACGTCAGGCTGGTGGGAGGAAGCAGTAACTGTAGTGGTGTACTGGAGATGCAACACCAGGGAGACTGGAGACCCGTGGATGGTCAGTCCGACTGGAACCTGGAGTCATCCTCTGTCGTGTGTAGGCAGATGGACTGTGGATCTGACGTTTCAACACAAAGGAGTCCTGCTTCAACGGTTCAACCTGTGTGGTGGATCACAGCTGACTGTGTTGGAACCGAGGCTTCACTGAGGGAGTGTGGAATGACACTGTCTGAGAATTCCACTGTCACATTGGAGGTGATCTGTTCAGGTAACACAAACAGTGACGTCCGTCTACTTGCCTACTCACTTAACCTACCTATCTTTCTTTTTCTGAATGAATTTAAAACAACATTTTTTGCATCGTCTAATTTCAGCAAAAGCCATACAGAAAGCCATACAATATGTTGGATCTCTAATCTTGGTTCCATCTCATTGGCTACTCTATACTGTAAATGTAAATATCTGCTGTACTATAATTCAATCACTCGTGTCTTGTTACAGATCTTCTGTTTAAGCCAAACATCAGCGTCTTCCCCACTCTGAACGGGGTTTCTGAGGGCCAGCAGCAGGGGCAGCAGGTGTCTCTAGTCTTCTGCGAAGCGGAAGGCTATGGAACAGAGCTATACTTCCATGATGTGGAAGAAGGGAACAGAACTACATTGTAATAGATGCCTGCAGTGCAGTCCTGTGTTAAATGTTGGCTTTGGTGGTGTCATCACAGGCAACGTTAATGTAACGCTGAGTGTAATGCACCTCTGACGTCCACTCCGCAGCAGGGCTCTGACTGTTAGGAATCCAGAGGAGCGTTGTGTGGTTCCATCAAATCTCTGACCTGACAAGACCTGCTTGCCTGGGCTTATCAGATATGATATGTTGGTAACGTCTGTCCCAACAGCCAGGAATCTTGGTGTTGTCCTGGACAGTCAGCTCTCGTTCAAACCTCACATCACAGCTGTCACTCGATCCTGTAGGTTCACACTCTATAACATACGACGAATTAGACCGTTCCTCACCCAGGAATCAGCCCAGCTCCTAATCCAGACAACAGTCTTATCAAAACTCGACTACTGTAACTCCCTCCTTACTGGCCTACCAGCATGTGCACTTAAGCCTCTCCAGCTGATCCAAAATGCAGCAGCTCGCTTGGTCTTCAACCAGCCAAAATTCTCACATGTCTCCCCCCTGCTCCGCTCCCTCCACTGGCTCCCGGTCGCTGCCCGCACAGAATACAAAACTCTGATGCTGGCATTCAAAGCAACCAAAGGTATGGCTCCCCCATATCTTACAAGTATGATTGAACCCTACAAACCCTCCCGCGCACTCAGATCAGCCAACGCAGGGAAGCTGGAAGTACCCTCACTAAAAACGCCGGGACAACGCTCCACACGTCCCAAACTCTTCTCCCTTCTGGCTCCAAAACTGTGGAATGCACTTCCCATTGCAGTCAGAACTGCAGCATCACTCCCAATCTTCCGCCGTAGCCTGAAAACCCACCTTTTCAGACTCCATCATGGCCCTTAGCACTTACCCTAAACCCTTAGATAGCATTTCTGTTGGATTATATAGCATTTGATACAGACTTATAGCATGTTATGTAGACAGCACTGTAATTGTATTGTATGTAGTCATAGCACGCCATAGTACACATATATAGCATAGTAGTAAAGATGTATAGTTTATATGTATAGTGTATGTATAGTTTCACTATATAAATATTCCACTGTTACTTTCTTAGCTTACGCATGTTTCATGATAAATGCTTTTTATGTGATGTATTCCCATGCTTTGTTCTTGCTTAAATGTAAGTCGCTCTGGATTAAGAGCGTCTGCTAAATGCCTAAATTGTAAATTGTAATTGTATGACTTTAGGAAGGACCTGACATGTTGTTGCTCATTTTTGTGTATGTGTTGTACTTTTTCGCCCCCCTCCTTCCATTTCCTGAAAACACTTTTGGACATAAGAGGTTTCCAGTTCCACTCGATAGCGACGATATACTTTTAATGCGTAGGATGTCCCTTTTCTGGAAGCGATCTACGCGACTATAGCCTAAGCTTGAAACTGCTGCAAGTTAACAAGTTGCTCTGACACTCTTCTTGGAACCGCATGGACAGCGACATTCATTCCCTCAAATATAAATGCTAATACTTTTCTAGAAATAGACAAATGGTTATAGCTGTGCTGTGCCAGTATGAGAAAGGATATGCCTTTGTTATAAACTAATTTAGTTTATTATAATTTACGTAATCCAAATGAGAACAGAACCCCTAAAAAGTTTAATTTCGTCAAGGAGGTACAGTAGGTACAGTGTATCAATTAGGCTAATTTTCAGTAATGGCTAGAGAAGCATTAAGTGTGACATATAGGCTATAGGCTATATATTTACATTAAAGATGTGGTGTGGATTATGGATACAACGGTAAACATAAAGGCTAAAGAACAACTTTGTTTAGTTTTTTTCAACCAAGGTTCATGTTTTAGGCTGTTATTAGACAAAGTAAAAGATGAGTATTGTGTGTGTGTGTGTGTGTGTGTGTGTGTGTGTGTGTGTGTGTGTGTGTGTGTGTGTGTGTGTGTGTGTGTGTGTGTGTGAGAATTAGCCAGGACATGTGTGTACAGTATGCAAACATGCTGCTGCTTTCATGCGTTTGCTTTCATGCGTTTTTCACGCGTTTGCGTGCTCATACAGTACGTACATGGTTGTCATGTGCACACTACAGTGTGTGACTCATGCGTGGGCAGCAGCAGCGGTGACATCACCTCAGAAGAAAAGCCACCCTGCTTTTCTAACAAGCTGTGCATGATCAACCATCAGGGACAGCCGGCATCATTCCTCACACGTATACACACAGTACCATATTATATGAATGTCACAGAGCAGCCATTAAAGTTCATCCCAAAAATTACGTATTTTCTTCCAATTACCGGTACACACCCGGTTATCCTTTTAGCCTAAATGTCTGACTATACCTTGTGGTGTTTACATTTTGTTTTCCTTTTTTAAGAAGACATTTTTGGGCCTTTTCTGTCTTTATTTGAATATAGTAGTAGTGGAGAGTGACAGGAACCAGGGAGAGAGACAGTGAGTGACGCGCAGCAAAGGCCAAGTGCTCAGGAATCAAACCTTTGACATGCTGTCAGGCTGCATTGGAGCCTATATGTGATTGCACCTTAATTGCTAGGCCATCGGCGTTCCCGCTGTTTACATTTCTGACTATAACATTTATAGTCAGAAATGTAAACAGCGGGGACGCTGTTTAGTGAAGTATGAATCAAAACCCTATATGAAGCCTTGAATTCATGGACATTTTTGTTAGTTTTTGTCACATTCCTGAGCCAATAATTTGATGACCAGCGACGACTCCGGTAGGAGACTCATGAGTACTCAGTTGAGTCTCCTACTGAGCAGCCACCCGGGCATCGAATTATTGGCTTAGGAATGCAAAAAACCCATGTCCATCAGTCCATGAATTCAAGGCGTCATGGGGTTTGGGTGAACTGCTCCTTCTGCGAACGCTTTGGATATTTTCTAGTGGGCCGTGATCCAGAAAAAGTTGAGAACCATCATGCACTACTATAGTCTGTCTGACTCTGATCCCGAGGGATTGAATTGGGATATAAACGTGCAATGCAGTTGAGGTCATGAATTGTGGTGTTTATAACGGAGCCATTGCAAAGTACTTGTATTCTGTTGTGCATGTCTGATGTAAAGTTCTGAAGGACAATAACTTGAACTTGTATTGTGATGTGTGTGTGTGTTTATATAGGTCTACCGGGCGTGTGAGCTGAGATGGCGGCGTGCTCTGAGGCCTGTGCGGTGGGCTCAGGAGGAGACTCCTCTGGAAGTGAGGTGAGCGTGCTGTTCCATTTGGAGCCGTGTGCTGATAACCCTGTTTCTCTTGAGGTTGGCAGTGGGTGGCCGCCGGGGCTCAGGAGGTAGCGCGGTTGCTTGGGAACCAGAAGGTTCCCCAACCAGTTCGATTCCCGCTGCTCCTGGGTTCATGGCTATGCGTCCCTGAGCAATACACTGAAACCCTAGGTTGTCTCTGCTGCCATCAGTCTGTGAACTGGTACTATGTAAGGCATATACAGTAGAGTAGGCTGTTGTATTACTTTTGAAAAAGGTGCTACAGTAGCTACATTATATAAATAAAAATGGATCTTATCTAATTCCGAATAATTACCAATAAATGAATAAACTCATGGGTCATTAGCACACAATTCTAGGATCATTTTCAGATCAAATTGTAGCCCACAGTAAAATGTCAAGACGGTGTGAGATAGTATCTAATTTCCTTGTTTTGCTTTCCCGACAAACACAATACGGAAATGCATGCATCTCCGTTATCCCACAGCCAGCGTTGTGCAGGCATGTCATGTTTGAACGGCTAAATCAAATGAAATGATGTCCCATCAGCAGAACTAAAAAAGTTGCCAAGCTTTTAAAACAGACTATAAAGAGGCCGGGCTCCGGAATGCTCTCATTTAGTCAGATTTAGCAGTTTGCTTTTTTGTGTTATTTATTTATTTCCCCCCACAATTAGTCCCCACAACAACAGTCGGTGGGAAATGCTCTCGCCACAGAATTTACTAGTATTCTGGCCATAATAATCATTCTGGTCGGCCCCAGCTGTTGGTACAGAAGCGCTTCCCGGCGCTTGATTGACACCGCATTTTTAATTTTGACGACGCATGCGCACTGGCGCACCGCTTATGTGCAGCCCTGATTATTAAAATGGGCTTAAATTGACACTTCACTGTCATCTGTTCTCTAGTTAGATTAGGTATCACAATCCGTGGCTGGATGAGGTTACAGTTGCCATTACACTAAAGTTGGATATTATTACATCCATCAAAATGTCAGCCACACTAATCCTCATTTCCGTGGCATGTGTTTGTGCGTCTTCCTCCTCCTAGATTCCAAAGGCTCTTGTCGTCCTCATCAAGTGTTGGAGAGAAGAGGAGAGGAGAGGAGAGGAGAGGAGAGGAGAGGAGAGGAGTGGAGAGGAGAGGAGAGGAGAGGAGAGGAGAGGAGAGGAGAGGAGAGGAGAGGAGAGGAGAGGAGAGGAGAGGAGAGGAGAGGAGAGGAGAGGAGAGGAGAGGAGAGGAGAGGAGATACCTGCTGGGCCGAGGCCGAGGGGCTGACAGTACACAGAGGAGATACCGAGGGAGGGCTGTAAGGTAGGCTAAAATCAAACGCACCTTGTGCAGATTCTTGTTCTTTTTCTGTTAATTCATGGAAACTGTCTCCTGCTCAGAACCGCCTGTCCACTAATAGAATATACTGTTCTGTTGATTTGTTACTTTTTAAAGTAAAACTCTAGCAAAAAAAATAAAGTCAACAAGGCAGTTTTTTCCTTTTTGTATTTGTATTTGTATTTTATATTTTTGGAGGATCATGTATGAGAGTCAGTCTATTTCTCTCTTTGCTTTGTCTTTCACAGAGCAGAGAGGGGGGGGGGGGCTGTAAGGTAGGGCATTCACTTCTAGTAATTTTTACTAGTTGACAAGTTGTTTAGTTTGCTAGTTGACTAGTTGTTTAACTACCTATTATGTAAAAATATATATATTTGTACATTTAAAAACTGTGTAGATTGGTGACTATAACTATAATCTACCTGATCTTGAGGCCTACAAAAAATATATTTGCATTCTTTTCTTATTTAGTACCAACAAGGTAGTGGATTTACAGTGGATATACTAGTCGACTAGTTGAATAGTCCACTAGTTGCTTAAAGCCCTTATAGTAAGGTAGGCTAAAATCAAACACACCTTGTGCAGATTCTTGTTCTTTTTCTGTTAATTCATGGAAACTGTGAAAGTGTGTCAGAACTTACTGTTCTGTTGACGTGTTACTTTTTAAAGGTATTTTCTCAGAGCAGCAGAAACAACATGGCCTCCGGGAAGAACAAGAACCAGAGCTCTCTGGTTCTCCACAAGGTGATCATGGTGGGCAGCGGAGGTGTGGGGAAGTCTGCACTCACCCTGCAGTTCATGTACGATGAGGTGAGTTCCATCATGGTGAGGTGAGGTGTGGGGAAGTCTGCACTCACCCTGCAGTTCATGTACGATGAGGTGAGTTCCATCATGGTGAGGTGAGGTGTGGGGAAGTCTGCACTCACCCTGCAGTTCATGTACGATGAGGTGAGTTACATCATGGTGAGGTGAGGTGTGGGGAAGTCTGCACTCACCCTGCAGTTCATGTACGATGAGGTGAGTTACATCATGGTGAGGTGAGGTGATCATGGTGAGGTGAGTTCCATCATGGATCAACAACACACTTTAGACCTGAGGATTTCTACTAAATGTCTTCTAAATCCTGACGGTTTTCTGAAAATCCTGTGTTTCTGTGACAGACAAACATGTTCATGTCAAGGACCCCCAGAATTATCTGTATTTGCCCGCCGAGTCCCAGGATGCAGGGATGGTCTTTTAGAAATGAGTCCCAGGATGCAGGGATGGTCTTTTAGAAATGAGTCCCAGGATGCAGGGATGGTCTTTTAGAAATGAGTCCCAGGATGCAGGGATGGTCTTTTAGAGATGAGTCCCAGGATGCAGGGATGGTCTTTTAGAAATGAGTCCCAGGATGCAGGGATGGTCTTTTAGAAATGAGTCCCAGGATGCAGGGATGGTTATTATTAACCTAATAAAACTATTGAATTCACAAAAGTAGCTACGCTTTGCGCCACCAGAGCGAGCCACATCACTTCCTTGTTGTGCTCGGCAAGTAGGCTATGTGACGGGAGAATAGCGCTTGATGTCTTTACGGGGCTGCCTGGAGCCACACATTCACAGTCATATGAGCCGGGCGGTGCTTACACTCCCGCACGGCATGTGTTTGTAAAGCAATCAAGCGCTCCCCTTCCCCAGTACAGCTGGAATCAGCTGCGAATGATATGAAGTGATTGAAGGAGTGGGTTATCGGTGGAATTTACAGCGATCACGTGACGGTAACCAGCCAATCAGAATCAAGTATTGGGACTACCCGTTTTAGAAATTGTGTTTTGGGATGCAAAATGCACCCTATTTTAATCTCTGTGTCCACGTCTCTCTCTCTCTCTGTCTCTCTCTCACTCTCTCTCTCTCTCTCTCTCTCTCTCTCTCTGTCTCTCTCTCTCTGTCTCTCTCTCTCTCTCTCTGTGTCTCTCTCTCTCTGTCTCTCTCTCTCTCTCTCTCGCTGTCTCTCTCTCTCTCTCTCTCTGTCTCTCTCTCTCTCTCTCTCTCTCTCTCTCTCTCTTTGTCTCTCTCTCTCTCTCTCTCTCTCTGTCTCTCTCTCTCTGTCTCTCTCTCTCTCTCTCTGTCTCTCTCTCTCTCTCTCTCTCTCTCTCTGTGTCTCTCTCTCTCTCTCTTTCGCTGTCTCTCTCTCTCCCTCCCTATTTATTTTTTGTGGCTTTCGCCTTTTATTTTTTTATGGAGGGACAGACAGTAGGCTGACAGGAGATGGGGGGGGGGGGGGGGTGACATGCAGTAAAGGCCGTCAGGATCGGGAGTCGAACCCGCGGCATAGCTGATTTCAGTCATTTGGATTCTATTGAGTTCCAGCATGTCTTCAGTGAAAGCATGCTGCGCGACGTGTTGTGAGCTTAGACTAGATAGGCTATTTTCGGTCATTAGTTATTATTAAGATGAAAGAGTATTCTAGGAATAGAATACAAGTTTAGCCCATTCTGAACGGGAACCCATTTTGGTGTTAGCATCATGTTATGCTTTAGCTATTGAAAAATAGCAGATCTACAAGCTCGTAGCGCGCCACCGAGTGGCGCGCTACGAGCTTGTAGGTCTGCTATTTTTGAAAAATCGAAGAACGACTGACATTTTTAAAAACAAAATGTAGAATTTGCCACGGACACATTTAATAATAATTATAATAATAATTATTATTATTATTATTATATGAATACATCGCATACAGTATGACCTCACCCATAGGAAAGAAAGAAATCTATGTGTTTTTGGTTGATGGAACATTTGCATTGATAATGTATGCATAAAGGATCAACTGAATCTATTCTACACAGAAAAGAAAAGAAGAAAAGAAAAACGTTGCTGAATAGATCGTTATATCGCCATACCACGTTTATAGCTTGTAGTTATTATCCCAGGCTCTAGGGGTCCCCGAGGAGTTCCAGGGGGTCCACTCTCCAGCTAAATGATAGTCTCCCAGAGATAGAAATGCCATTAAATGGGGGTACGTAGCCTGTTGTGTATCAAACTGGGGCTCCTTGAAATGAAAATGGTTGAAATTCATTGCTAGAGCCGTAAAGATCTTCTCTTATGGCATATATTTTCAAATGGGGGGTCCGCGGGGCTAATGAATGTCCTTTTGGGGGTCCTTGACATGAGAACGTTTTTGGAACCTCTGCACTACAGGGCGACGCTGTTCCAGGAGCTGATGTCTCGCCGGACCAGCATCGCCCCTCACAACCAGGAGCTGCTGTACGAGGGGCGCCGCCTGGTGCTGGACCCCAACCGGCAGGCCAAGAACTTCCCCAGGACCACCCGGGACAACCCCATCATGTTTGTGAGCCCAGAGTCCGTCGTTGGACTCCTCTTCCAGGACCGTGAGTAGTAGTAGTAGTGGTGGTAGTAGACCTAACCTGACTCCGCCACACGGGGCAGCATTGAGTTTCACAACAGTGTTGTTTTTGACAGCAAATTTAGATTTTGGTTTTAGTCATGGTCTCTTGAATAGTTTTCAATTTGTCACATTTTAGTCACCTGGAATGTTTTAGTGTTAGTCTAGTTTTAGTCAACTAAATTTCACAAGATTTTAGTCGACTAAATCTACAGTTGATTTGGTCGACTAAAATGTATTTTGGCGGGCCTTGATGCTGTCTAATGGCTGATTTTACACTTGCTATTTCCAGTATGCAACCAAGTGTAAAATTACTTGTCCTTTACTTATACTGGATCTCTTGTCCCTTCCTAACATTTTAGTCTAGTTTTTATTTGTTGACAAAATTGTCAATTTATTTAGTCTTAGTTTTAGTCATCATAGCTTAGTTTTCATTTAGTTTTCATCAGTGAAAAAAGGTAGTCGACAATTTTTTGTCATTAGTCGACGAAATCAACACTGCTTCTCAAGTTCACTTTGTTCACATTGTGAACTTGTGGACTGCGTCGGATGGTGGCAGTGATATAGTGATGTCACTATATCAGTTTTTTTCATTGGCACGTTTGACTGTCAAGGTTTCAGCTTCCAGGAAGAATCCCTAAATATAAATTGCACATATGAACCATTCCAAGGGGTACTGTCACCTCATAAACACATGAAAAACTGGAAGAAAAAAAATCACGGCACACCTTGGAGTACAGTACGGTACTTGAGTATATGTACTTAGTTAGACACTGATACCTGCTGCTGCTAGAAGAACTTCAAACAAAGCCACTGAACGCTGACCCCTGTCGTTACAGCCAGCCCACCTAAAGTCCAGCCTCGCTATGACTTAGACCTGGACGCCAGCTATGCAAAGGTACACACACACACACACACACACACACACACACACACACACACACACACACACACACACACACACATACAACTTAAATTATATTTATGCAACTTGCATACAGACTGAAAGGTTTATGAACTGTATACAAAATAAATAAAACAAATACTCAGATATAGTGCAACTTTCTGACTAAATTAAAAATTTGCATTTAGTTTCCACCATAGAGCTCTTCTCCACTTTCACATTTCCCATTGTTCAAGTGTGTCTCACGCACACACACACACACACACACACACACACACACACACACACACACACACACACACACACACACACATTCAAAAAGAATTGTGATTATCTCAAGTAATTGCGATTGGGCCTATAGTAGCAGTAAGAGCCATTTGAGCCTCCTTATTGTGTCAATGATGTCACTGCATGGCATTGGCAATTTGTCAAGGCCTAGGTTGCCATGGTTACGGGGAGGGTATTTAACCCAGGCCCTAATCAGGTGCAGGTGTTGCTGACAGCTTTAGACTGTGATTCGGGGCGACTGTGGCTCAAGAGGTAGAGCAGGTCGTCCAATGATCCATGGGTCGGCGGTTCGAATCCCGGCTCCTCCTGTCTACATGTCAAAGTGTCCTTGGGCAAAGACACTGAACCCCAAATTGCTCCCGATGTGCTGGTTGGTACCTTGCATGGCTTCGGTGTATGAATGTGTGTGTGAATGGGTGAATGTAATGCACAATCTATGTAAAGCGCTTTGGATAAAGGCGCTATATAAATGCACCATTTATCCATTTATTTACTTAATCAGACCAGTGTGTGTCCAGTGGAAACCTCGTATGAATCTGATCTCAGGTCAGAATGGGTTAATCAGACCACTGTGTGTCCAGTGGAAACCTCGTATGAATCTGATCTCAGGTCAGAATGGGTTAATCAGACCAGTGTGTGTCCAGTGGAAACCTCGTATGAATCTGATCTCAGGTCAGAATGGGTTAATCAGACCAGTGTGTGTCCAGTGGAAACCTCGTATGAATCTGATCTCAGGTCAGAATGGGTTAATGGCGGTTCCGTGCCTTTTGGCAACCCTCCCCTTTCCCCTACATGATGTCACCTTGGAGAGCGAGAGAGGGGCGGAGAAAGAGTGGTTTTCTGGATGGAGTGAATGAATGATAATTTTCTTCTTGATTGAATGGAAAGGCCTCTGACACGATGGTATAGGTACGACACACGTGACACTAGAATCTTTACGAGGGCGAAAATAGCCGATCTGCAATCTCGCAACGCTCAGATCGTCTGTTTTCGGTGAAGATATTTGGTGTAGAGGGAAATGGTACAGAGCCACCCACGTGACTGGGAGCCAAACTCACACAGGAAGTGCAATGAATACATGGCAGTGAATGGAGCCGGCTCATAACAAACATTATTCATGAACAATTGAGACCTTTTGTAAAGTAATCACTTCTGGAAAATAACAGAAGATATATATCACAGGTTGTTTTCTAATCACTTACTTTTCGATGTGCACAGTATATCATTCTAAACAGCAGCAGGTATCGTTTCTGGCTCCGAAGTATCGCGATATTTGGCTGCCAGACAGGAAACGGTGGGAAGTCTCGCGATACTTGGTGCGTTCAGAAATGTACTTTGTGGTATCTCTATTTTTATAGAGATACCATACCTCTATAAACATTACACAGTGTACATCGAATAACA
Source organism: Protomyctophum parallelum (assembly GCF_964188405.1). NCBI lineage: Eukaryota > Metazoa > Chordata > Actinopteri > Myctophiformes > Myctophidae > Protomyctophum > Protomyctophum parallelum. Next base: position 652,024 of record NC_139699.1, on the reverse strand, counting down.
ACACAGCAGACAATAATGTGTTACATGTCTTCTGTTATTTTCCAGAAGTGATTACTTTACAAAAGGTCTCAATTGGCCATAAATAATGTTTGTTCATGAGCTGGTCACTGAGCTCTCATTGACTCCAGTGTTCATGAGCTGGTCACTGAGCTCTCATTGACTCCAGTGTTCATGAGCTGGTCACTGAGCTCTCATTGACTCCAGTGTTCATGAGCTGGTCACTGAGCTCTCATTGACTCCAGTGTTCATGAGCTGGTCACTGAGCTCTCATTGACTCCAGTGTTCATGAGCTGGTCACTGAGCTCTCATTGACTCCAGTGTTCATGAGCTGGTCACTGAGCTCTCATTGACTCCAGTGTTCATGAGCTGGTCACTATGAGCTCTCATTGACTCCAGTGTTCATGAGCTGGTCACTGAGCTCTCATTGACTCCAGTGTTCATGAGCTGGTCACTATGAGCTCTCATTGACTCCAGTGTTCATGAGCTGGTCACTGAGCTCTCATTGACTCCAGTGTTCATGAGCTGGTCACTGAGCTCTCATTGACTCCAGTGTTCATGAGCTGGTCACTGAGCTCTCATTGACTCCAGTGTTCATGAGCTGGTCACTGAGCTCTCATTGACTCCAGTGTTCATGAGCTGGTCACTGAGCTCTCATTGACTCCAGTGTTCATGAGCTGGTCACTATGAGCTCTCATTGACTCCAGTGTTCATGAGCTGGTCACTGAGCTCTCATTGACTCCAGTGTTCATGAGCTGGTCACTGAGCTCTCATTGACTCCAGTGTTCATGAGCTGGTCACTGAGCTCTCATTGACTCCAGTGTTCATGAGCTGGTCACTGAGCTCTCATTGACTCCAGTGTTCATGAGCTGGTCACTGAGCTCTCATTGACTCCAGTGTTCATGAGCTGGTCACTGAGCTCTCATTGACTCCAGTGTTCATGAGCTGGTCACTGAGCTCTCATTGACTCCAGTGTTCATGAGCTGGTCACTGAGCTCTCATTGACTCCAGTGTTCATGAGCTGGTCACTGAGCTCTCATTGACTCCAGTGTTCATGAGCTGGTCACTGAGCTCTCATTGACTCCAGTGTTCATGAGCTGGTCACTGAGCTCTCATTGACTCCAGTGTTCATGAGCTGGTCACTGAGCTCTCATTGACTCCAGTGCATTCTGCCGAACTTCCGGGTAGTTTGGCTCCCATGAAAGTGTCCATGAATGTGTCATGGCGCAGCCCAGTCACGTGACCACTAGGGCTGCAACTAACGATTAATTTCATAATCGATACATCGGCCGATTATTTAAACGATGAATCGATTAATCGGATAATGGCACCTTTTTGCAAATACCTTTAAAATGTACTGTGAACTTTATAGGCATGTTCTAACAATACAATATAAACAATAAAAATGAATACTTCCTTCAAAAATATGTTTATTTGACAGTTTCTTGCATAACAAACCTGAAGCTCTGGTTTGTGCAATAAGAACATTAACATCAATCAAGGTGCTGCTAAATATAGCAAGTACATAACATCTCTCTGTAAACATTAACACAAAAAGACTAATAGTATTCAAATAAAATAAAGTGCTGCTGAATATAAAACAAAAATAAACTCTGAACCTTTCTGTAGGAAAGGTTCTGACTATGTAAACAAACTGAGGTGTGTAGCAGCAATATACTTAAAGCAATATACTTAGAAGAAAATTCTGTAAACGTGGCACATTATGAAAATATTCTGGTCTGGTAGTACAGCTTTGATTCTCCGGGGTCAGTGTGTGTGTGTGTGTGTGTGTGTGTGTGTGTGTGTGTGTGTGTGTGTGTGTGTGTGTGTGTGTGTGTGTGTGTGTGTGAGAGAGAGAGACAGAGAGCCTGTGGCTGCCATAGAGAAACTGTAGGCTGAGTGTGTGTGTGTATAGGCTGTGTGTGTGTGTGTGTGTGTGTGTGTGTGTGTGTGTAGGCTGTGTGTGTGTGTATGTAGGCTGTGTGTGTGTATGTAGGCTGTGTGTGTGTGTGTATGTAGGCTGTGTGTGTGTGTGTGTGTGTATGTAGGCTGTGTGTGTGTGTGTGTGTAGGCTGTGTGTGTGTGTGTGTATGTAGGCTGTGTGTGTGTGTGTATGTAGGCTGTGTGTGTGTGTGTGTGTGTGTGTGTGTGTATGTAGGCTGTGTGTGTGTGTGTATGTAGGCTGTGTGTGTGTGTGTGTGTATGTAGGCTGTGTGTGTGTGTGACCTCTCTAGTCTCTAGTACTCTACACAGTACACACAACTCCTGCAACATGAGACTCAAATTTGCATGTTTTTTTCTTTTTTTCAATATATTTTTTATCCCACGATTTTGTAACTCATTTTTCACACCTGTGTCAATCATCTGGGCTCTGAGTGTCCAAGTTGCTCCTTTACACCTGACAGGGGGGGGGGGGGAGTTTCCCTGGTTGGACGTAGCGCGTGGAAGGAACATGTTATCAAATTTGCATGTTCAATGTCAGGAAAGTTAGCATCTCCACATGCTCTGGTGTGAGGCTGGCTCTCTTCTGAGAGCAGATATTCCCTGCTGCAGAGAAGATTTTTTTTCCAGATTTTTATTGAAGAGACAGCCCCTTGAGATGCAGCATCTCATTTTCAAGAGGGACCCATAAAAAACTAGAAAAAGTGCCCTTCTGGGCACAGGTCTCCACCAGGATAGGAATGTAGGACATTGCAGCTTGCCTTCATCTGGTGGTTGGATAAAAGGGCAACAAAAGTAAATTAGAGGTAAAAACACTTTTCGGCCAGTTATAGCGCCACCTTGAGGCTGAGTTGAAATTGTTCATGTGGCATTTCTTCCTCGGCCTAGTGGGAATGTGGGTGCACAATTTCACGGAAATCACGCGATGTGTTCATGATTTGCAGCATTTTGTTTGAAACTGAGCACTCCTGTGAACTTTGGAAGCCAATCTTAACCAATCAGGATGGAGTGTGAGAAATCTGAAAGACCCGTTTCGTTGAATGGCTCTAGAGAGACTGTGTACCAATTTGCGCGATGTTTGGACAAAATCTGTAGGTGTACTGTGCAAAAACTTGTTTTGCACAAAGCGGCATCCTGGTGGCGCTATAACGGGCCGTTCTGGAAAGTTTGGGGCAGAGGTTCATCGTTGGCATCCAGGGAGTGTGTGTGCAAAATTTGGCATCGACCGGGTTAACGGTGCCGGAGATTAGCTGCTCACGGACGGACGGACACACGGACGGACGGACGGAGTGCAAAACATACTCTCCCCCCATGCCTTCGGCCTGGTGGAGACAACAAAATACAGAAAAGCATACTGTACACAAATACACAAAATATGCAGTACACAGATACATACAGATATACAAATACATACATATATACACAAATAGCTTGCTCACCATCTTCCACCTACACCACCAACCACCACATAATACACAGTGTAGATAAGGTCACAGGGTCATAAAAGGTTACAGTCAGGTTAGAAGCATAGACAAGTTGAGTCTAGTCTGAAGATTCTTTCTGCCGGGGTGGATGTTGCAGGAATGCACAGAAAGGACTTTGCCACCTTTGCCAGTGTGGGGAAACTCTTCTCATTTCCCCCCCACCATTTGAGAGGGTCTTCCTTTTTGCCTAGAGGTGGCCGTGTGAAGTAGCGCTGAACTTCATTCCTCACGTTGTGGATCTTTTGGCCTTCCAGGATTTCCTCTTCATCAGAGTCCTCACTCTGGCTGTCTGTGTCAGAATGAAGGAGGTCACAGTGGAATAGCCTGGAATCCAGTGTTAAACTGACCTCCAATTTGAGGACATTTAAACAGAAGACAAAAAAATGGCTACTGGAAAAGGTTCCCCTATAAAGGGTCATCTTAGAGGGATGGATAAGGACGTACTTGTTGTGTTGTGTTGTGTATGTAATGTATATGTACTGTTATGTATTTGTGATGTATTTTAAAGTATTGTTCCGTTCAGTGTGAGAGGACTGCAGTGGAAATAAGTCTTTGGACTTTACTGTGTAATCCTTGGATCGCTGATTATAATGCTGTATTATGATTTATTTTCTAAATAAATCAAATCAAATCAAATCCAGGGCTGATCTTTCTGCTCTGATGACGACGTCCTGCTGGACTCGTGTGGAGTCACCAGCACTCTCCTTTGCTTCTTTGATGGCAAGGTCTTCAACTGCCCCTTTCACCCTATTGCCATCTTCAGCACCCAGAAACCTCAACTCCAGGTACCTTGGGTCAAGGGAAGCTGCAAGCATAATTGGGTTTTTCTCTGGGTTTGTCTGCAGACTTCCCCATCTTTGTGGGTGATGCCTTTTTTGGCTTTCGGAGACAACATTTTTACCTGGGCCCGTCTTGAGTTGGCATTTCTCCATGGACCGTTGCAGCCCTTTGACCAACTGTGGGAGACAGGACACTGTGGCATAATCCTGCTCACTTAGGTAAACTGTACCAGTTTCAAATGGCTGAAGCCCTTTCACCAGCTCTTCCAGCAACACCCACTGCTCTGGCTTCAAGTCCAAGTATTTCTTGTTCTGTGGTGTTTCAGGATCTGAAAGTACTGCAACGACCGGCCAGCGCTGTTCAAGGATGTAGAATGTGCTGTTCCATCTTGTCGCCACATCCTGGATCAACTTGTGCTCTTCTTTATCAAACCTGTTCTGCCAAACTTCCGGGTATAGTTTGGCTCCCATGAAAGTGTCATGGCGCAGCCCAGTCACGTGACCACTTCACTTCCTTCTCAGAGCTTCCTTGGTTTTGGCCTAGGACAAATTAAAGAGTATAGAGCACGGAGGTTTGGCCAGGGCTCCTGCGGGAGGTTTGCACATGTGCATTGTTGTAAACAGGAACTGCGATGATGGGGTTTTCCAGCAGCACTAGTTTCCCTGGCTGGATGGAGCGCACAGTGCACTCGGCACTGGTTTGAAAATGTATGAAGTAAATGCTTAAACCATTCTGACCTGAGATCAGATTCATACGAGGTTTTCACTGGACACACACTGGTCTGATTAAACATGTAGCTGGTGTAATGTTAAGAGTCCACAGAAGTGAACCTTTCAAGCCTGTTTTCTCAACTCGCTGATTTCAGCCAGATCTCCAAAACTGGTGGGTCAAACTGAACACACAATCTCTCCCATGAGTTGTGTCTGCTGCACTGTACAGGATCTTGCTCCAGTGATTTGCATAGCGTCGTCAACACAGGCGTCCTCAACATCCAGGATATACAGGTCTTCACCATCATCAACCTCTTCGGGTGATGATGACGACGACGGTTTGTCAATGTCATCAAGGTCAAAGTTTTCCTCAACGCCTCCAAAGAGGATCATACGAGCTCCCAGCATGCAACAGCCCTTGCCCTCTCTCCCGGGCGGGACCTCGGCCTGGAGCTTGGTCCAGGACGAGGTCTCTGGTTTGAACTTCCACAGATCGTTGAAGGCGCGAAACGGTACGTAAGTCTGGCCGCCGAATATGTACAGCTCTCCGTTGTAGGCGAAGGCTGAATGTCGCGAGCGTCCGTCAGGCCTCAGGGACACTTCTGCCACGTCGCCGCTCTCCCAGGTGTTGTTCTCCGTGTCAAACACTGTGACGTCGTTGAAACAGCTGTAATATTCCTCTTCCTGCGGGGAGCCCCCGAACACATACATCTTTGACCCAATCATGGTGGCAGAATGGTCTTCTAAATGAGGTGTCGGAAGGCCTTTCGTTTCAATTAAAGTCCAGTTCATTGGTGTATTGCTGGTGTCCAACGTGTAGACGCCAGCGTTTGTAATCCAACCTCGATCCCACACATGCCACAGTCCGTGGACATACATGACCCTCTCCAGGACGCAGGCAGAATGGAAACACATCGGCTTTGGAACATCACCGACAGTCTGAGGCTTGGACCATTGGTGAGTTTTGACATCAAATCCCCACAGCTGGTTGCAGAAACCCATTGACTTTTCTCCGATGTCTGCAGTCCCTCCAAACACGTAGACGATATCTTCTACGAGGACGGCCGTGTGGTAGATGCGCTTAGAGGGGAACTCGTCCTTTTTGGGGAACGAGCCATGGGACACTTTCTCCCATCGGAAAGAGTCTTGGTCCGTGTGCAAGACGTGCACATCCATCATACCTGAGTCCAGACGGCGATTTCCTTCCAGTCCTCCAAAGGAGTAGATCTGGTTCCCCACGGAAACCACAGCTTGGCAGGAGGTCTTAGGTGATCCTCCTGACTTCACCCGACAGAACGAATCTCTCACCATCACCACTATGGCTCGACGTGGTTGGTTAAATCTTGCTCACCGGTATGGCTCGACGTGGTTGGTTAAATCTTGCTCACCAGTACAGCTCGACGTGGTTGGTTAAATCTTGCTCACCACTGTGGCTCAGTGAAGGCTCTTAATGGGAGTGGTACCTGAAGATTACTGGGGAAACTCACTTCAAACTGAGTCTTTATAGTGATAACGTGATAGCACTTTATATTCATATTGACATCACCACGGAGCTGTCTAATGCCCTAATATGGCGTGGACGTTCTAAAACTCTTGAAGGTGTCATATACAGGGATCTCCATATATGGGCATAAAAGGGTCACAGACAAACAGAGGGAAAAATGGATGCCTCATTGGCCTCTGCAGTTTGTTGGAGCCGCACGCACGCGCGTGTGTGTGACATTTGTGGTGATTTGATTGGCTGAGCACAGAATGTGACGTCTACGATGATGAGGGCCCCTCAATAACTCAATGGGTGGAGAGATGACATCATCACTGACATCACCAGGAGTTCGGAATAGAATTAAAGGCGTACTGAACCAAATCGTGGGAGCCAGAAATACACCGAAGAAGCCGGCCACTCAAGAGCAGATATTTGATTCAACTGAAACCTCGTGTTGAAATCTAATCGAGAAGGGGAAGTGAGCGGCGCTCTGATCATCATACATCATCTTCCGTCTCAGCCAATCAGCTCAGCAGCACATTCCGTGCTCGGACGGACAGACAGACAAACAAAGCGGTGCGGCGAGGCTAGCGCCCCCTTAGAGGCCCCTCTCAGAAATGGCACTAAATCCAAAGCTTCTGAATGACTTGAGGGATTTAAATGATATATCGTCTGATGTCGGACCGCCGCGCCATCGACTGCAGCTGATGGTCTTTTTTGGATGCAATGTTGAATTTGATGAGAACAAAACCAAAACGCTCCCAAAGGCAATATTTGACCCAGCAAAAAATACCCTAAACCTTACGGAATTCATCCTTATAAGAGGAAACAGAAGCATATGGCGTATTTGTCTGTTCAAACAGCGTACATCCTTGGTAATATTAATTTAAAAAGTGTAAACGAAGCCAATGCGAATGATGCCTTGTGGTGTTGGGTGAGAAGTCGATATATCGACGAAGACATGGAAGCTAACAGGGATAGAATCATATTTGAGTATAACTATGAACGTGGTTGTATCACGAAGGTATTCCTTACTCAACACGAATTGCACCAGAAAAGTTTATATGACCCCGAGGAAACGTATGAAATCTCCGACAACCTTTTAATCAGCTTACGTAAATCGATGATTTTGGAAACGGCAAGCTGCTTCACGTTTCTCTCCATCCATGAATCCATCATCACGCGCTTATCCGCAGTCCTGTCTCACGGGAAGAAGGATTCTGACGCTACCGAATGGACTACAATTACCGATAAAGAGAAGGGAAGCAGACTGTTTATCGGAGGCATCGTACAGAAGAAGAGTGAATGTGAAAAGGTGGATGAACTCAAATTTATCTTTAAGGAGTATGGGCTTGTTCTGGATGTAAAAATCAAGACTGACAAAAAAACGGAAGTAAGTATTGCTTAGTTACACTTGATCAAACAAGTGAACATTTAGCAGAAACGCTTGGGCTCTTATTCTCTTCTATAAGTGCAGAATAATCTTTAGTGTCCCAGTACATCCGCTGATATTGGGAGGTGGATCACATCAAAATTAACACCGCAGCAGTGAACGTTATGAATGTGTGCTGGTGGTGATCTACGTTCCATGTTGAAATTATAATTTGAGTTATTAAAAAAAAGTTTTAAAATAATTATGGTGTGAATGCCACCTATTGGTATGGTTCCTTTGAACACAAGCCTCTCTTCAGCATTAACACATTGGCTGCTACAGAATCCAGCCAGGCCTATTTTTCTGGTGCTATGGACTTTACATTGAAGGAAGGACATTTTTCGGGGCCCACAGCAAAATGTTCTCTTATAGCGATAATGCATCAAAAGAAAGCCAAACTTGTCCACTTCAATTAAAAAAATAAATTTAGATTTTACCACATAGGGTCTAGGTGGGTGGGTAAAGTGTAATATTAGGGTCTAGGTGGGTGGGTAAACTGTAATATTAGGGTCTAGGTGGGTGGGTAAAGTGTAATATTAGGGTCTAGGTGGGTGGGTAAAGTGTAATATTAGGGTCTAGGTGGGTGGGTAAAGTGTAATATTAGGGTCTAGGTGGGTGGGTAAAGTGTAATATTAGGGTCTAGGTGGGTGGGTAAAGTGTAATATTAGGGTCTAGGTGGGTGGGTAAAGTGTAATATTAGGGTCTAGGTGGGTGGGTAAAGTGTAATATTAGGGTCTAGGTGGGTGGGTAAACTGTGATATTAGGGTCTAGGTGGGTGGGTAAAGTGTAATATTAGGGTCTAGGTGGGTGGGTAAAGTGTAATATTAGGGTCTAGGTGGGTGGGTAAAGTGTAATATTAGGGTCTAGGTGGGTGGGTAAACTGTAATATTAGGGTCTAGGTGGGTGGGTAAAGTGTAATATTAGGGTCTAGGTGGGTGAGTAAACTCTGTAATATTAGGGTCTAGGTGGGTGGGTAAAGTGTAATATTAGGGTCTAGGTGGGTGGGTAAACTGTAATATTAGGGTCTAGGTGGGTGGGTAAAGTGTAATATTAGGGTCTAGGTGGGTGGGTAAAGTGTAATATTAGGGTCTAGGTGGGTGGGTAAAGTGTAATATTAGGGTCTAGGTGGGTGGGTAAAGTGTAATATTAGGGTCTAGGTGGGTGGGTAAAGTGTAATATTAGGGTCTAGGTGGGTGGGTAAAGTGTAATATTAGGGTCTAGGTGGGTGAGTAAACTCTGTAATATTAGGGTCTAGGTGGGTGGGTAAAGTGTAATATTAGGGTCTAGGTGGGTGGGTAAAGTGTAATATTAGGGTCTAGGTGGGTGGGTAAAGTGTAATATTAGGGTCTAGGTGGGTGGGTAAAGTGTAATATTAGGGTCTAGGTGGGTGGGTAAAGTGTAATATTAGGGTCTAGGTGGGTGGGTAAAGTGTAATATTAGGGTCTAGGTGGGTGGGTAAACTGTGATATTAGGGTCTAGGTGGGTGGGTAAAGTGTAATATTAGGGTCTAGGTGGGTGGGTAAAGTGTAATATTAGGGTCTAGGGTCGGCACAATCACATCCTACCCCAGTTCGATTCCTGCCGGAGGAGACCTTTTGTTTCATGTCCTTCCTCCGCCTAGATAAAGCAAACGCATCTTTATTTAGAGTGAGTGTGTGTGTGTGTGTGTGTGTGTGTGTGTGTGTGTGTGTGTGTGTGTGTGTGTGTGTGTGTGTGTGTGTGTGTGTGTGTGTGTGTGTGTGTGTGTGTGTGTGTGTGTGTGAGAGTGTGTGTGTGTGTGTGTGTGTGTGTGTGTGTGTACTGTGTAGTGTATCTAGGACTTTGATTGAGCTGAATTTTACCTGTCATGATGTCAAGGTGACCGCAGATCATCACCGGTCATGTTGACGACTCCCCCTCCCCCCTCCCCCGCCCAGAGGGACCTGTCTATCTACAGCCCCCACACCCCCCTCGCCCCCCCGTCCCCCCCGTCCCGTCCTCAAGCTCTTCGGGCTCTTTATTAAGTGAGTGATGGATGGAGTTGAGATGACAGCGGAGTGAGTCCTCCTTGCTGACTCATGCCTGTCGCCTCCTCCCCGCACCTCTGCAGGGAATAAGACTTATTTATGTACGTAGGCCTCTCCTCTGCAGGGCTGGGAATAAGACTTATTTATGTAGGCCTCTCCTCTCTGCAGGGCTGGGAATAAGACTTATTTATGTAGGCCTCTCCTCTCTGCAGGGCTGGGAATAAGACTTATTTATGTAGGCCTCTCCTCTCTGCAGGGCTGGGAATAAGACTTATTTATGTAGGCCTCTCCTCTCTGCAGGGCTGGGAATAAGACTTATTTATGTAGGCCTCTCCTCTCTGCAGGGCTGGGAATAAGACTTATTTATGTAGGCCTCTCCTCTCTGCAGGGCTGGGAATAAGACTTATTTATGTAGGCCTCTCCTCTCTGCAGGGCTGGGAATAAGCCTTATTTATGTAGGCCTCTCCTCTCTGCAGTGCTGGGAATAAGACTTATTTATGTAGGCCTCTCCTCTCTGCAGTGCTGGGAATAAGACTTATTTATGTAGGCCTCTCCTCTCTGCAGGGCTGGGAATAAGACTTATTTATGTAGGCCTCTCCTCTCTGCAGGGCTGGGAATAAGACTTATTTATGTAGGCCTCTCCTCTCTGCAGGGCTGGAAAGAGTGGAAGGCTCCAAAATGGAGCCCGCCCGATTGCATCACTTTGGCTGAAATATTTGCCATTATTTGACTTTCTAGGCCAGTGGTTTGGTTTGACATGGGTATTGACATGGGTATTGACATGGGTATTGGCAGTTATGCAGCCAGCCAACGTGTCCAGATTTAATTTATTTGTATATGTTTTTGGGGCTATTTTTGCCTTTTGGTACAGTAGAGATAAATGGGGACTGACTTGATCTTATCAAAAAAATGTTTTTTTCTTATCAAAAAAATGTTTTTTTTTTTTAAACCTTTTTACTTGCAAGATAAATGTTCTGGAATAGCTGTAAGTCTTTCATATTGATTTGACGTTGTTCTTGTACATCGTTCGGTGGTCTCTATGAGGACTCTTGTCAGATGTCTGGTCCTCATGCCTGCTCAGCGCGTCTCCTCGCAGCTCTGTGGGAATAAAAAGAAAAGGAGTATTTAGGTCTCGTCTTTGAGGGAAAACAACCATATCCTCCTCCCCCGCACGGAGTAGTGAGGAGTGCAGTTGATGAGCTCTGTGTACCAATTAAAATCTTTTTAGAAGTAACATGTCGAGAGAGCAGAGAGAGAGGTCTCTCGTACTACTGTATGTATGCCTCTGAATTGTGTGTGTGTGTGTGTGTGTGTGTGTGTGTGTGTGTGTGTGTGTGTGTGTGTGTGTGTGTGTGTGTGTGTGTGTGTGTGTGTGTGTGTGTGTGTGTGTGTGTGTGTGTGTGTGTGTGTGTGTGTGTGTGTGTGTGTGTGTGTGTGTGTGTGTGTGTGTGTGTGTGTGTGTGTGTGAAGGGGAAAGGAGATAAGGGCACAGAGTCATTTTTAGCGTAATAATGATACATGTCCCTGTGTGGTGCTCTGTCTCCTGAAGCCTTACATTCTCATTAGTGGCGTTGCACGGCAGGGCTGAGGGGGCTTCAAGCACAGCTCCAGATGTTCATCACGGCCATTGAAAAGCAACCCGCTAGTTTGACGTGGGAGTGAACAGCGGACCCTCTCGGTAGCAGAGGTTATCCATCTATGTAACTATTGCACCCAGATCCTGGAGAGGACGGAACAACACTTTGACAAATTTCTGATTTAAGGTCATTACACACTGGCGAATTAGCGACGCGATGCGAATAAGCGATCTGAAAATGCGAAATATTGCATGTTGCAGTTCGCCTGCGAATCTCTGTAAAATACGACACCAGAGCGAACAAATAAAAGCGAAAACGGTCGCATTTTCGCACATTCGCCACTGATGTGGAAGCTTGCATGGACTTCAATAGTTTATTTTTAAATGCGAATTATTCGCACGAATATATCGCGTCGCCAATTCGCCAGTGTGTAATGACCTTTAGTCTTATTTCATTAGCAGACCAGATAGTTTTTGTCCTAATTTTGTCATCTGAAATGGTTTAGTGGCTGAACTAATGATAATCTATCCAAGTCTAGACTTCTTAGTCGACAAAATATCAAAATATTTTAGTCTAGTCTTTTAATCTTTAGTCAAATAAATGTTTGGTTTGAATGTGCATTACAGTCACATAAAACAACATAAAACATGTCTTGTTATTATTTTAGTATCGAATGACAAGAAATAAGTAGGCCTACATGCCCTTGATCCAGTGTTAATTTTGGCAGCAAATTCTCATTTAGTCTTAGTCTTTTGAATAACACACCACACACGGTGCCGAGGGCCCTGAGCCATACCAAATCAAAAGGCCCCATGCATGTGCAATTTGCATGCGTGCATGTGATTCGCTGCATGCATGTAATACAATCAAGAATGACACTTTGCGTCCAGTGAATGAACGCACGTGCGTTCAGCGCACCGCCAGCACTATCACCGCTGTTCCCAGGAGAGAGTCTGATTAAGACGACCCCCATTTTTCAAGACTCATTTGTGGAAAAAGAACATTGAATGTCAAATAGTCTAGTCCCTAATTATAATACGACCCAGTTATTTCCATTAGGAAAAAAACATTATTTCAGACCAATATGATATGTGATTTCAGTATCTACTATGTTCTATCTGTTCTTAACTAATATTCTGCTCTCTCCTGTTCAAGGTGTAATGGAGTGGGACATTGCAGTGAGTGGAGCCAAACAAACCAGAGATGAGAGCTCAGCCCAGCATGAATTGATAGTCAGGTTTTCTCCAGGCTAGCGGAAAAACGGCGACAGCTGAATGTCCAAAACGGGTCTAAGTCCACCATGGTTATTTTATTTATTTTCCTGAGCACAGAGCATGATTTGAATCGTTTTATATAGGAGCATGCAGCACATATTTCACCACATTATGAGTGTGACGATGCAGTGAGCCTCGTCACACTCATTCAGCCAAACTTTAGGCCATAATTGTCGTACTCGTTCAGTGCTAACCAGCACTTTGGTGGACTTAAAGTCTGCTACAGCTCAGGAAGACGTCCAGATTGAAACACACCACACACCACACATTATAACTGAAATGTATAATTGTTACAGCTTGTGAACCAAACATGTTTATGGTTAACAAATATTATGTTATATTATTATTATACAAATGTAGAATCTATGATCCTATGTCCTAGGATAGGTGGTGGTGTAGCAAAGATTAGGCACAACATTTGGAATAGAATTATACCGTTCTATATTCTGTGCTTTATTGTTGCTACACTGCCTGTCTTTGGTTTAGGGGTAGGGTTAGATAGGGTTATTTTTGCTAAACTGCCCTCTGTTATTGTTGCACATAAGACTAAGAGACTCAAAAACGAAATTACGTTTCTCCTAGTGTCTTTTTAACTAGGAGAAACGTAATTTCATTTTTTTTCTGCTGCTACAGTTGGGAAGAATGACAAAATAAAGCAATCAATCAATCATTGCACTGAATTATTGTTACATATTCCTGTAAATGTTTTGGAAATGCATTGGTAAAAATGTGTGGGAATCCTGCGACACTCATAGTGCCCTTAAATTATTTGATCTGTGTTTATTACTGCAGTCGAGTGCTGATGTTTTATCCAGTGTTTTATTGTCCACTAATTGTCTACCAGACTACCACATCATGTTTTTTTAACTTGTAGTCAGCTCAATGAATGAACTGGTTGGTGGAGACGTGTAATATTTCACCACTATACCCATAGTTGTCCCTGACAGACTTATCAAAGTTCCTCTCCACCTGTAAACAAGAAAGCGCTCCTTGGCGTTGCTGAAATGGTGAATATTTTGGGACCGTACCTATGTTCCCTCAGCCTACGACAACCTACCTCCTCCCTCACCCTAACCCTAACCTCCCCCGGGGCAGACACCTAAACCTAACCGCAACCCTCTCCCGACCCGCAGGGCACCCCCGGGGCAGACACCTAAACCTAACCGCAACCCTCTCCCGACCCGCAGCGCACCTCGGGGCTGAGGGAACATAGGGCTGAGGGAACATAGGTATGACCCCAATATTTTCAGCTCCATCCATAGTTTTAAAGAATTAAATGTTTCTTCTGTATTCTCTTTTTTTGATAGCTTGTTGTGAGTCTGGTGTTCATAAGAAAATAATAACATGCTTCTTTCTCTGTTGGTGTTGACACAAGAAACAAGCAGCCTAAATTACAATGGGTTCAATCTATGAATTAACCTTCAGGAATGAAATCATGTAACTATAATTCTTGGGTTAATTATTATCCATTTTAAGTTATTTCACGGTACATTATGTGGTCTGTTATTATATTGTAGGCCTATAGTTATTTTAACCCTATTTTCAAATATAACTTTCCTCAACTCAACTCTACAAAAGGCAGCACGGGAAATGGTTATAGAGCTGTTACTGATTTTGTCCACTTGAGGGCGTCAGAGACCCTATTTTCCTTTGAGGGACAAAGGCCGTTGAATAAGAACAGGACTCAGAACTTTGCAAGGGTGATAATGAATATGATGCTTTATGAAAACAATAGCAATCTCTAGCAGTCACTTTGGGACAAATAGCATTTATTTCCCCTCAAAACTATTTAAATAGTAGTCTAGGCCGCACATGCAGTCACGCACACACGTACACACAGTTACAACCCAGCCCACGGCCCCGCCCCTACTTGAATATGTCAGCCAATCACATCGCGTCATTCTCCGCACATGACCTTTGATAAGTAAGTCTGGGACTGAGGCTACTTTGATTGAATGATTTTATTGAAAGCATTTCTGTCTGAATCCTTCTCTTCCAAACATAACAGCCAACAGACGGACCAGCGGCGGACCCCCTGGCTGTAGCCATTTAAACCCTGTGCTAACCGTCCCTGCTACTGGTAAAGGATTTATCATTTTGAGAAGGGCTTTCATAAATGGTGGATTTATTGCGTGGTTTGACAGAGGAACTGTTTTAAGTTGTTTTTTGTTTTGAGAGAAAGGTAGGCTATCGTTTGAAGGAGTGAGCCTCTTGAGTTGTGTGAATTTAATCATTTCGTTTGGTTTGTATGTAGAAGGTTGCTGTGAAATGTAAGGTATTTAAACCAAATGTGTTGGAAAAAGTAACCTTTCAGTTGTGTTGACACACTGACGCCACACAGCTGAGTCAAATGACTAATTGGCATCACCAGTGCAATGGGATGAATCTAGAGTTGTAATGCATGCCGTCCATTGACAGCCCATTGATCCACATTGAATTTACAATCTGCTTGTATTAAACAATGCTAAACTCCCCAACGTTGCAGGTGTAGGGCAAGCTTGAATTATAGCCTACTCTCAATCTGAAAAGCAAATTTGTTTCATAAAAATACACTGTAGACGTGTTATAAGTGACGTTGAGCTACTTTCGGAAGCACTTGTTTTTAATTAATGGGTAGTGCTGCTGCCTCCTGCATTGTGACAAAACAGGTGGTAGGCATGGCTGTTCAGTGACTTCCAAAAGTACTCGACATTACTTGTAATTTGTATTTTAAATTGCTTTCTAGAAGCGGATAAGATATTGACTCTACAAACTATTACATAGTTACATTTTGATATTGCACTTTTAAATATTCTTTAAAGGATCCCTGGTTAAAGACAAATAGGCCTATGCCTTAAGACATTATACTTAACCCTCTATAACAAATCTTAAAATGGAAACTATTTTATTTCTTTCATAAATAAATAATCTTTCACTTTCACTGCTCCTGTTGCAAGTTGATTATGTCATGTCCATATGGTCTAGCCCTATGGAATGCATACCGTATGCTAATAAAAAACAGCTTAATACTTCCTAAGATTAATATAAGCATCAAAGCAATATTTTAAATACTTTTTTATGCATTCCATGGCGCTGGACCACACATGGACATCATCAACCTGCAACAGGAACAGTTCCTATGGAGTAAAATAGTCTCTATTTATGAAAGAAATAATATATTGAAGGTGTTTATTTTTACATTTTAGTTATAGATGTCTTAAGGAATATTTGTCTTATGTTTCTATTACTGTGAGTGATATGGTCAGCTTCTGATGTCTTTCTTTCTTTCTAGATGTGGATGGAGATGACCATAGATGCCCTGGTCTCCTGTGTCCCCATGTCTGAGTGACCTCCAGGCCGACCACCCCATCCTGGCTGCTAAGATGTCCATGTGAAGGTCACCAGGGTTCTGAGTGGCCTCCAGGCCGACCACCCCATCCTGGCTGCTAAGATGTCCATGTGGACATTATGAGTGTTTGTATAGAGAGAAGCATGGCTGAAGAGCTTTGCATATCAGTCGTTTCTTGCTGCTGCCAAAGTCAAATTGATATCTGTAGTGTTTAGTACATGGCCGCTTATGAGATGTAGATATAAGTACACCTGACTGGTGGAAATAGCCTTGTGATACATACTGGCATTACTGGGTGTGCTCTTTGGTCGTTCACAAAACAAAAAAACAAAAGTAAACAAAATGCCACAAACTCACTAACGGCTGCACAAAATCACACAAATCAAGGGATGTCCGACAGTCCGTGTCCAACTCCTAATTGCCGATATCAACATGCATATATATATAGGCTTTTTCCAGTGGTGGAAACATAACTCAAACGTTTTACTTAAATAAAAGTAGGCTATAAATACTGCAATATAGAAATACTCCGTTACAAGTAAATTCAACATGTACTCGAGTAAAGGTACAAAGGTTTTGGTATAAAAATGTACTTAAAATACCAAAAGTAATTATTAATAATTACTCATGCAAAATGTCTCATCTAAAATGATCTAATCTCTCATCTCAAGTTTTCAAATGTATAAAAATCATTTGAAAATAGCAGATCTACAAGCTCATTGTATTGTGAGCTTGTAGATGTTTTTAATGTAAAAAAATAAATAAAGTAAAATTAAGGGTTAGGGTTATTAATTTTTAATGCCTTTATCAGCCGATAATATCGGACATCCCTAACAAAAAATATATCAAATGTGTCAATACATTTCAAAGTGCCACTAAAACTTCACCAATAAATAAAAAAACATCCACAAGTTCCATAAATTAAATGCCACAAAGGTTTGACAAACATGCCGAAAAAATGTAGAAATTACAAAAAATACGTTTCATAAACATCTTCTGCCGTATGTCCATAGAACAACAGTGTGTCATTGTCTAGGTCACCTAAGCCACGATCACCATTCGGTGGCCGGTATTTGGGGCAAATGGTCATTACGTGTTCCACAGTCTGTAGTGGATCCTCGCATTCACAGTGGGCACTGTCCGAGATGTCCCACTTCTGCTTTGAGGGTTGTCCACTCCTTGCAGGGGAGGTGCTGGCAAAGAACATATTTGGGGTCCTCAATGTATTCCACTGGTCCCTCTGTCTTGCCTTCACCCAGGATGCCTTGGAGGTGTCAGCTGGTGTTGTGTGGAGCAGTTCTTGGGCCTGTATTGGCAAAGGGGCACCGTGACTTGAGGCACGTGTGCTGTGGCAAAGGATGCCGTGACTTGGTGTGTGTGTGTGTTGTAACTTGTGGCAAAGGGCACTGTGACTTGAGGCACGTGTGCTGTGGTGTCTCTGATGACCTTGTGGAGGAGATGGCTGGGATTCACTCAGCTGTGCCTTCCCGGTGAGGGCCAGCGTGGCTGCTTCTCGTCTGACCTCTGTTGGAGTGATTCCAGCGAGAGCAGGCAGTTTGTTTGGGGTGGCCCATCCTGTGTTGAGGGCAGCATCCAGCTTCTTGACATGAGAGCTACGGCTCCAGACTGGGGCACAGTACTCTGGTCGTCTGCATAGCCATACTACATTGATGTTGTTGCAGGGAGGTCGTGGATGTAGCTGTTGAACAGCAGTTACTGGTGTGGAACCGAAAAGCTTCACAAACATGCCAAAATTTTCTAGTTTTTAATCTAGTTTATTTTCAAATAAATTAGTTTTTACTTCTGTTTTGTGAAGCAACTTTGGGTACCTTGAAAATTGCTATATAAATTGTATGCATTATAAAAAAACAGCAATTGTCGCCACACAGACATCCCAAATTCCTATTGGCAGCAGCAACAAGTGAGTGATGTGCAAAGCCATTCATAGACTATAACCACCATGTCTTCCTTCCAGATGCTGAGAGGCTCAACCGGAGCCCCTACAGGTGGATATCTGCAGTTCTCGCTGTCCATGGATGAATCTGCATGGGGGGCTCTGAAGGCGGCTCAAAGTAAGAAACCACTTGGACTTTTCTATTACTGTGAGTGTTATGGTCGGCTTCTGTTTTAAATGTTCTCTATACATTTTGTGTATGATGTGAAAGGACACAATGTACGTATATCTGGCTCTTGGTCACTTTAATTAATCTTTCGTTCTTTCTTCCTTAGGGTGGATGGGTCGTGGTAGACGTCGTGGAAGGACAGAGATCCGTTTCAAAGCTTCCCTCCCGGAGGACTTCTGCTGTGAGTAGGAATATTTCTTGTTGGGATGGATATCTGTTGTACTGTTATGGTATGAAGTATAGCATGGCAGTATGATGCCTCCTAGTGGCACTGTGGTTGAATGTCTGTCAGCTCTCCAAGCTAATCAAAGTCTTAATGACACTTTTGTTAACCACTTCAACCCCAGCATCTCTATTTTGGGGGGAGAGTTCAGCCAAATTAGCAGATCTACAAGCTCACACCGCGTTGCAACGTGTTGTGAGCTTGTAGATCTGCTATTTTTGGCAAATCAATTTGTGTAGAGTGAAATCGGAGCATATACCAAATGCTCTCTTTAAAGGTCGGTTTTATCAAATCTATAGAGGGTTTAAGTGGTTCTGAATATGCAGCTCAACAAAAGCTAATTTGGTCTTTATTTCTTTCTTTCTTAGGACGGAGATCTGTGTAGATGCCGGAGGACTTCGGACCTGGGCCTGCCCGGTGAGGAACCGCACAGTAAGAACCGCTCTAGGCCTTTCACGATTTATGAGGTTTCTTTTTACTGGACGATTATTGTCGCTCAAATTAATTGCAGTTAAATAAGTGTGGCCCGGATGGTTAGCTCAACTGTCTGGGCACCTAGGCTGCCAAGCCAGCCGGATGGCGTGCTGCGGGTTCGACTCCCGACGGCCTTTGCCACGTGTCACTCCCCCCTTTCCTATATACTGTTAACTATAAGTAAAGGCATAAAAAGCCCCAAAACCAACATGAGGGCTATGGCTCCAGACTGGGGCACAGTACTCAGCAGAGCCTCGGTACCGGCTAGACGCCGTATCGGTGCGGTACAAGCGGTGGTCTTTCTCTTGACGCTGTCAGGTGTTGTTTAAAGGACAGTGTTCTGTCCAGCTTCACCGCAAGATATGATGGGGAGGAATGGGACTGTAAAAATATACAAATGACACCACTGCTATCACCGAATAGCACACCCTAATTGATCACGTCTAGGAATTTCAACAATTTAGGCAGTTATCACCAGTTACCCTAACTTAAACGTTTATTACTGTAAGTGATATGTTTAGCTTCTGTTTAAATGTTCTCTATAAATAAAAGTTTGATGTACTAGGATGTATATATGTTGTGACAGGATAGAATATATATCTGGCTCTTGGTCACTCTAATCAATCTTTCTTTGTTAAGATGAAGATCATGGTGGATGTCGCTGGAACGCCGTTGCTGGACAGGGGGCGCACACACATGCACACACATACACACACATACACACACACACACACACACACACACGGAAAGGCTAATTTGGTGTGTTTTTTTTCTTTGTTAGAATGGAGATATCGATAGACGAGCTGATGTTCCCTGGACAGAGATCCGTTCCAAAGCCCCCCCCCCCCCCCCCCCCCCCCCCCCCCCGGGGGCTTCCTCAGAGGACTCTGATGAGCTGTGAGTAGGAACAGTTCTTGCTTGTTTCTGATGATGGATAACTGCTTTTGTTCTGTTATGGCACGAAGAATGCCATCATTTACAGTAATCCAAATGTAAGGAACTCGACGGTACGAACCGCTTTAGGGTTAGGGCTTTTTTAGGCTTCGTAAAAAGCCAATAATCGTCCATTGCCGATTATTGGTCGATCCCTATTCTTAAACGTTACTGTAAGTGCATGTGTATGTTGTGACAGGACACGCGCGCACACACACACACACAGCAAAGCTAATTTGGGGTGTGTGTGTCTTTCGTTCTTTGTTAGAATGGAGATCTCAGCCGATGCCTGAGATCCGAAGCTTTCCCCGGGTGTTTCCGCTGAGGACTTCTGGGTCGCTGGGAGGCTCGGACGGAGCTGGAAGGTTCGGTAGACGCCACTGGAACCCGTTTAGGCCTGTCAGAATTTAAGGTTTTATAATAACAATTTAATTGCGTCATACTAACATTCTAAATAAAACTTTGGCTTTTGTAGGCTTTGTAAACAAAAAGCTGCACATGGCATAATTCAATAACTTTATACACTAAAAAAAGAAGTAAATTACAAAGTGACACATTTTTAACATGGAGACGATTATGACTATTATCCCTAAAAATGTATCTCAAATACTTGGCGATTAGGTAATTGTGACAGGCCTAAATCCTTCTAGTTGTGTTTTTTTATATCATGTTCTGTAATCAGTTAGGGTTGACTATAGACTTTTTTTTAGGAACAAGATCATCATGCCGGTGAAGAGCACGTTTCTAGCCAATGGAGCAACTATTTCTGATCACCTTTGGAGTTACATCACAGCAAGGTAACTATACAACACACACACACACTATGATCATGACATGACATCAGCTTGTGACTGCAACTTGTTCCTGTTCGCAGATGACTCGGCACTGCTAGTCTCGGACAGGAACAAACTGCAGTTTGAAAAGGCCCTCAGCTCTGAACTCGGTAGAATCTGCACCTGGCTCGCTGATAACAAACTATCTTTACACCTGGGAAAAACTGAATCCATTCTCTTTGGATCTAATAGTAATCTCAGCAAGGCAAATGGCTTCTTGGTTAGAGTTTGTGACAAGATGAAATTACCTACCTAGGTTCCATCCTGGAGGCTAATCTTTCCGGTGATAAAATGGCAAACAAGGGACTAAATTATTTTCACTCCTATGCCACCAAAATGTGGAATGCCCTACCAACAGTCATTAAGACATGTGAATCCCTTGACTCCCTTTTTCCCCCTCACTGTAGTTTATTTTCCCTTTTTACCTCCTTTATGATGAATTCCTGTTCTGTTCTTTGACTATATAGAAGTGTCTTATTTGTACGTCTCTAAATGTTTTGATGAATTGAACAATGTGGACCCTGTTGTAAACAAGTGTAATGCTTAATTGGGTCGTCCACTCACAGTTAACAGTCTTTGTATTGAGTT
Source organism: Protomyctophum parallelum (assembly GCF_964188405.1). Lineage (NCBI taxonomy): Eukaryota > Metazoa > Chordata > Actinopteri > Myctophiformes > Myctophidae > Protomyctophum > Protomyctophum parallelum. Next base: position 630,838 of record NC_139699.1, on the reverse strand, counting down.
TGTGCTTGACATGTACTGTAATTCTGCATAAAAGTCTGATGTACTAGGATGTATATATGTTGTGACAGGATAGAATATATATCTGGCTCTTGGTCACTCTAATCAATCTTTCTTTGTTAGGATGAAGATCGTGGTGGATGTCGCTGGAACGCCGTTGCTGGACAGGGGGCGCACACACATACACACACATACACACACACACACACACGGAAAGGCTAATTTGGTGTGTTTTTTTTTCTTTGTTAGAATGGAGATATCGATAGACGAGCTGATGTTCCCTGGACAGAGATCCGTTCCAAAGCCCCCCCCCCCCTGGGGGCTTCCTCAGAGGACTCTGATGAGCTGTGAGTAGGAACAGTTCTTGCTTGTTTCTGAGGATGGATAACTGCTTTTGTTCTGTTATGGCACGAAGAATGCCATCATTTACAGTAATCCAAATGTTTTAAATATTTTATGATAAATCTAAATGACTCTGCACAAAAATTTGAGAGTCAATATCTCATCTGCTTTTAGAAGCACTTGAATACAAATTACAAAAGATGTTGAGGGCTGTACATGCGTTGATGCCTCCTAGTGGCACTGTGGTTGAATGTCTGTCAGCTTTCCAAGCTAATCAAAGTCTTAATGACACTTTTGTAACCACTTCAACCCCAGCATCCCTATTCTGGGGGAGCGTTCAGCAAAAATAGCAGATCTACAAGCTCTCACTGCGTTGCAACGTGTTGTGAGCTTGTAGAGCTAATGGTTTCTTTCTCTCTCAGGATGGAGATCATAGACACAGCTGGAGCCTCTAGAGATGGAGATCTGCAGGTCTGTCCATAGATGGATGGGAGGACGGAGGACGGAGATCTGGGTAGACGCTGGAGGACTTCGGACTCAACGGTACGAACCGCTTTAGGGTTAGGGCTTTTTTAGGCTTTGTAAAAAGCCAATAATCGTCCGTTGCCGATAATTGGTCGATCCCTATTCTTAAACGTTACTGTACGTGCATGTGTATGTTGTGACAGGACACACACACACACAGCAAAGCTAATTTGGGGTGTGTGTCTCTTTCGTTCTTTGTTAGAATGGAGATCTCAGCCGATGCCCGAGATCTGAAGCTTTCCCCGGGTGGTTACGCTGAGGACTTCTGGGTCGCTGGGAGGCTCGGACGGAGCTGGAAGGTTCGGTAGACGCCACTGGAACCCGTTTAGGCCTGTCAGGTTTTAAGGTTTTATAATGGCCGATTTAATTGTCGTCATACTAACATTATAAATAAAACTTTGGCCTTTGTAGGCTTTGTAAACAAAAAGCTGCACATGGCATAATTCAATAACTTTATACACTAAAAAGAAGTAAATTACAAAGTGACACATTTAGAGCTTGTAGATCGGTTGCTTCCATTATTTCTTTAAAATGTTTAAAAATATATGAACATTTTCAACATGGAGACGATTATGACTATTATCCCTAAAAACGTATCTCAAATACTTGGCGATTAGGTAATTGTGACAGGCCTAAATCCTTCTAGTTGTGTTTTTTTATATCATGTTCTGTAATCAGTTAGGGTTGACTATAGACTTTTTTTAGGAACAAGATCATCATGCCGGTGAAGAGCACGTTTCTAGCCAATGGAGCAACTATTTCTGATCACCTTTGGAGTTACATCACAGCAAGGTAACTATACCACACACACACACACACACACACACACACACACACACACACACTATGATCATGACATGACATCAGCTTGTGACTGCAACTTGTTCCTGTTCGCAGATGACTCGGCACTGCTAGTCTCGGACAGGAACAAACTGCAGGTTGAAAAGACCCTCAGCTCTGAACTCGGTAGAATCTGTACCTGGCTCGCTGATAACAAACTATCTTTACACATGGGAAAAACGTAATCCATTCTCTTTGGATCTAATAGTAATCTCAGCAAGGCAAATGGCTTCTTGGTTAGAGCTGGTGACAATGTTATCACACGTAAAGATGAAATTACCTACCTAGGTTCCATCCTGGAGGCTAATCTTTCCGGTGATAAAATGGCCACCATCGTAATCAAAAAAGTCAACCGAAGAACAAGATTCCTTTACAGGATCTCCTCACTGGTCAACAAAAACACCTTGAAGACCTTAACAGGAGCCCTCGTACAAGGTTTCTTTGACTATGCATGCACCTCCTGGTACCACAGCACCTCAAAGGCCCTTAAAACTAGGCTCCAGACTTCCCAAAACAAACTGGTCAAGCTCCTACTTGGCCTCACCCCCCGAACCCACCTCACCCCTGCCCACTTTGACAGACTGGCTTAGGGTCGACGACTGAGTACATCATCTTGCAATGGGTCTGGTCCACAAGATTCGATACACCACCAAGATACCCATGTACCTGTCTAGATACTTCCTTAATGTTAACGAAGTCCACACCCACAACACCAGAGGGAGTGCAACGAACAATGTACAACCCAGATTCGGCACAAACAAGGGACTAAATTATTTTCACTCCTATGCCCTACCAACAGTCATTAAGACATGTGAATCCCTTGACTCCCTTTTTCCCCCTCACTGTATAAGTTTATTTTCCCTTTTTACCTCCTTTATGATGAATTCCTGTTCTGTTCTTTGACTATATAGAAGTGTCTTATTTGTACGTCTCTAAATGTTTTGATGAATTGAACATGGTGGACCCTCTTGTAAAAAAGTGTAATGCTTAATTGGGTCGTCCACTTACAGTTAACAGTCTTTGTATTGAGTTTGTGCTTGGCATCTACTGTAATTCTGCAAACTTTTAATAAATATTTCAATCAATATTGTTTTATGAACAAAGTAGTAATGAGCATTTCTTTCTTTTCTTTAGGACGTTGCTGGTCTCCTGTGTGGCTCCATCTGGAGGTCACCAGGGTTCTGAGTCACTCAGATCCTGACTGGTAGTGGTGATATGTAGATGTGATCAATCAGGGCTCTTTGAAAATAATAAACTATACAATAATAAACCAATATAAATAACTAGATAATAATATAAATAAATGGATAAAACGAACGATAAAAAAAATAGATTATAGTAAAATAAAAGTAAATTAAAATAGTAAAATAAAAGTAAATTAAAATAGTAAATAAAATTAGTAATGGATCAAATAAATATAATTAGTAATGTAGACAATAATACATAAAATAAATTAAATTATCAATATAGTAATGCATAAAATTAGTAATAACAGTAATACATAAAATAAATAAATGTATAAAAAATAGAATTAGTAATAACAGTAATGCATAAAATAAATAAATGTATAAAAAATAAAATTAGTAATAACTGTAATACATAAAATAAATAAATGTATAAAAAATAGAATTAGTAATAACAGTAATACATAAAACGAATACAATTTGTAATGCATGAAGTAAAATTAGTAATAACATAGTAATACATCAAATAAATCCAATTCGTAATAAAGTTATACATAAAATTAGTAATAACATAGTAATATATAAAATACAATTAATACAATAGTAATAAATACAATTACTTTGTATTGTAATTATATGACTTAAAAATACAAACGATATCAATCACATCTACATATCACAACCAGGCTATATTGCCAGCAGGCAGGTGGACTGTAGACTCACTACAGCTGTCACAATGTGGTAAACTGTGTTTTGACCCAACTGGCCTCCAAGGAGAGGCGAGCATGGAGCCGGACATCTGATGATACACGAGAGAAGACGCCATAGTAAAAAAAACAATGTAATAAAAGTAATATGTTTCATGTTGATTGTACTTTATTCATGATGCCATATATCTGTAAATCATTATTTTCTTGTTAATAAATTATTGCATTTATACCCGGGTGTCCGTTATGGGTCCATTACCCCTAGATCAAATGGTTCATAATAAGGATGAGGATTACAGTGGTACTATTTACATGTTTAAGGAATATTTAGTTATAGTTAATGTATTTTACACATTTAGACCTTCTAAAACCTAGCCTAAGGTTTTCTGAAAACCTTAAAATTCTTATTGAAACAATAAAGGATGTAGACGGGTGGATCCCGGCATGAATGGTATAAGGTATACAATTTACAATTTACAATTTAGGCATTTAGCAGACGCTCTTAATCCAGAGCGACTTACATTAAGCATGGGAATACATCACAAAAAAAGCATTCATCATAAAAACATGCGTAAGCTAAGAAAGTAACAGTGGAATATCTATATTATGAGACTATACATATAAACTATATATATATATATATATACTATGCTCTACATAATTATGTACTATGGCGTGCTATGACTATATACAATGCAATTATAGTGCTGTCTACATAACATGCTATAAGTTTGTATCAATCAGATGCTATCTAAGTCTACAGAAATGCTGTCTAAGGGGGGTAGGGTAAGTGCTATGGGCCATGATGGAGTGTATAGGTTTCACCAGGTCTAAATGGGCTAAAAGGAGGCCTCAGGTATTCAAAGGTTTTCACCCCAAGGTCTCTACAGAATTACCTGGCTTATTAATATTAATGCTGACAATCTCCCAGAACAGAGCCATGCCACCAAACATGAATGTTGTATTACATTTTTTACCACGAAGACCAGACTGAATTTTAAGTAATAAGACTGTTTGGCTTGTTCTTGTAGTGTGGTACTTTTCCTCCAGGAAATGACTCTGTACTCCTTTGAAAACGTTAGAAATTAGAATAACTTTTAGTTATTAAATGTTCTGATGCAAATGGACCTCAATGTAAACAAGTCTTTAATAATGTTTTTCTTTAACCAGGCAGAACAAATAATGTAATAAAATATAATTTAACAATCTAATGAATAGATCTAGATTATTAATAGAAAAACTAGTTAGATAATACAATAAATAATAGACAATGTGTTTATTTTCTTAAATAAATACATATTTAAAATGTATTCATAAATAGAACTAGTTTGAACTTAATGGAACAACTAGTTATTTAATACAAAGAATACTACAATTATGTTTATTTTCTTAAACCAGGCAGAACAAATAATTAATAAAATGTGAATTAATGGATCTATTTTATTAATAGGACAATTAGTTTTTAGTTATTTTTATTATAAGTTATTTAATTAGTTTCCGGTGTGTTACATTGAAGTCGGTGAACCTATAGAATTCTGTGACTCTGTACTGCCGATCTTCAAGCTCAGAACATCGGCTGTTTTCACACCTGCTAGTGATTACATCAACAAACAACACAGGGAGCTACAGCTGACGTACGTGACGCCATTCTGTAGCTGCCTGTAACGAAATGCACCCTGTAACTCTGAAAGTATTCAGAGTAACACATGGAACCAAATGGACCCTTACGGGTCTGTAACTCGTGACAAGGAGCAGTGCATGGGGATTTAAACAACAAACCTTTTGTGAGTGAGTACCGATACGGTTGTTTATAAACTGGTACAGTGTGGCTTTACAATGAGTTTATCTGTCGGGTTTTATGCAACGTGCTGAAGGGCTTTGATAGACTGGGAACTGTATTGGAACTGAACTGAAAGGTGTGGAGTAAGTAGCTCTGGTCCATAGCTCTAATGCATTGCATTTCATTAGAGCTATGGACCAGAGCTATGGAGTAACTAGCCCTGAAACATGACTCTCAAACGGGGTTCGTTTGGGAAATCCACAGTTGCACACCGGGAGCGCACTCCCTATTAGTCTGCATTGACAGGGCGGTCAGTGTGCCGATATCGAACACAGAGGTCCACACTCCTCCCGACCGATAGGGGCGCGTAGTTGAAAGCCAATGGCAAAATAACAGCTCGGATAAAAATGCTTTTTATTAAACAACGCGGGATGCAGCAATGCTAATCGCTGTACCAACACATTTCTAACACCCGTGGCACATGTGGCGAGGACTTTATATTTGGAATCTGAGTGTTTATGTACACGTTTGGACTGTAAATGTAGCGATTGCGTAAAACAGGCTGCAGTTGCGCCATGACTGTCATGATAATCATGACAGTCATGTTTCAGGGCTAGAACAGAACCAATATCTTTGACTAGGGCCTTCAAATACAGTACTTTTCTAATAGACGGAAGGCAATTGATATTTTTACTTTTGGAAATGAATATGGAAGAAACACATTTTTTCAGACGGGCAGCACTGGTTGGCAGGTATAAATACACTTTAAGACCTTTGTGCCAGCATTGTGATTAGATTTATTTTATTTTTCTAAACAGTCTACAAAGTAATTTGAGCTAAAGTTGTCAAATAATTGTCTGAGCTTGTAGATCTGGTATTTTTGAAAAGTCAAGAAAATGTGGCGCAGATCTTTGAATATATATTCTTTTAACTCATATCTTTGCTTCTGGGGGTCCCTGGAACAACATCTTTTCAGATGGGGGTCGGCCGCCATCATTTTTGTCACAGGCCTGCTGCCGCTCGCCGTCTACCACTTCAGTGTGACCGCGGTCAACCTGCCCACCTCTCTGACCCCGTGGTCTGCACTGACCCCATCGGTGAACTCTGACCCCGTGGTCTGACTGCAGAGACCCTATCGGTAAGTCAGTCGACGCTCGTTAAATCGATAAATGGCTAAACTGTTGAAGATGGAGTGTAAGTGATGTGTTTAAAGCCAGTCTTCATTTTGCAAATTTCATAGTCCTTTGAATAAAAAAATTGTCATATTTTTGTCATCTAAAATGTTTTAGTGTGTCTACTGAATATCAAGATTTTAGTTGATTTCATTCTGCTGTGCAATTTTCGTCTACAGTTGAATTTGTTGACAAAACAATGTATTTTGGCAGGCCTTAACCCATTTAGGCCTGACATCGAAATTTAAAGAATGTCTTCTAAATTCTGACAGTTTTCTGAAATAACTATGTTTCTGTATCAGTGGTGCTCCATATTTCTTGTCAATGACCCCAAAAATGATATGTAATTGGCCACCGACCCCCATCTGAAAATATGTTGTTCCAGGGACCCCCCCAGAAGCAAAGCTTTGAGTTAAGAATGTTCGCTCTGAAAAGAGTTGTGCCACATTTTCGCGATTTTTCAAAAATAGCAGACCTACAAGCTCGTAGCGCGGCACTTGTGTGTGTTTTTAATTCAGCCAGTGTTCCCAGGTGGAAGATGGAATGACCCAGAACCTCCTTAACCTTTTTTATTTTTTTCTTGCCAGCTGACGCCCAGGGCAACCTCACAGAGGAGGAGGAGATCAGGGAGCAGATGAACTTCCTCAACTCACGCTGGGAGAGCCTCCGAGTGGCCAACATAGACCGACAGGCCAGGTACACACACACACACATGCGAGCACAGTCACACACACACACACACATGCGCGCACAGACACACACACACACACATGCGCGCACAGACAAACACACACACTGTGGCGCTCTGTGCCTTTAACACTACCCTACGTCACATGCCCGCACACTACGAGAGCGAGAATGAATGAACGGAACGGGCGCGCGCTTTGAGGAGTTTGCTGTTGTCAGCTGTCAGCTCAGCTGTCCGCTGCTCGCGTCCGTGTGTAGCCTACCTCTGGCTTGTGAGAGAAAAACGTTCTGTAGTTTGTAGCCCGCTGTGGGTTAGTCAACACTCACACAATCCAAGAAGTGAGTTGTAGTCATTTCCCCAACGGAGCGTGGCTGCTCGTCCGACGCCCGGTTTCATCCCAGAAGGTTTCGATGAAGAAACGCCAACCTGCATCAACTGTCAATTTACAATTTACAATTTAGGCATTTAGCAGACGCTCTTAATCCAGAGTGACTTACATTAAGCAAGAACAAAAAAGCATGGGAATACATCACATATATAAAAAGCATTTATCATGAAATATCTATATAATGAAACTATACATATAAACTATACATAATACTACTATGCTATACATATGTACTATGACGTGCTATGACTACATACAATGCAATTATAGTGCTGTCTTCATAACATGCTATAAGTCTGTATCAAATGCTATCTAAGTCTACAGAAATGCTATCTAAGGGGGTAGGGTAAGTGCTATGGGCCACGAGTCTGAAAAGGTGGGTTTTCAGACTACGGCGGGAGTAAGGGATTCCACAGCGCTCTGACCGCGACTGCCTGACGTTTTGACTGACTGGTTTCTTTTATTTGAGGTGGGGAACATTCATTAAGTCTGATATTGGTGTTGCGTGCCTGAACATTCTTTGTGCGTCATATTGCATTTGAACATTATTGGTTCACACTTGAGTGACGCGGGAACTGAACATTGACTGCAAGAAAACATTTGAACATTCATTATTTGATAGTTTCGTGACTTCACTATGTCTAATGTAAACTAACTGGTTAATCGATCGATAAGGCTATCAGTGATCAATGAATGATTGAATTGATAATTGACATCCCTACTCCCAGGCCCTGGCCAGCCTCTCGTGGCCCCCGGGGGAGTTCTACCAGGCCGAGCCCAGACACCTGCTGCCTCATGTGGGATGGAACTCTGAGCGCGTCAGACCCTGCTCAGCCTGCAGATCCCAGCCTGGCACCCAGAGCCTGCTTGCTACGGTCAGTGCAGTTTATTCATTCATACGCAGGCACGCACAGACTACACACAGACAGACCATTGAGTCACATCGCTACCGCACACTTTGAACTGGCCAAATATGTACAGGTGTATACACACACACGCACACACACACGCACACACACTACAACACACACAATACCAGTAAGACACCTGAGGGCGAGATGCGACCTCGAGGTTCCGTGCACGCATGCACCTGGGTGACAGCATATCTTAATTTTCGGACCTGTTGAGAACTCTAGTTTTCGCCGGCTGCCGGGCAGGCCCGTCTAGAGTTTAATGGACAGGTATCAGTCAACAGGCCCGTCTAGAGTTTAAATGGACAGGTATCAGTCAACAGGCCTGTCTAGAGTTTAATGGACAGGTATCAGTCAACAGGCCCGTCTAGAGTTTAATGGACAGGTATCAGTCAACAGGCCCGTCTAGAGTTTAAATGGACAGGTATCAGTCAACAGGCCCGTCTAGAGTTTAAATGAACAGGTATCAGCCAAAAAGGAGACATCGAAGAGGAAGGATGGATGGGGAAGGATCAACATGTGGAATGTCAGAACAGGTCAGCTCCATATATGGAGATCTAAGAGTATGAGTTTTGAGGTCAGATGTAGAGTTGTTGGCCAATATTGATGACATCAGCGATCTCCATCCCTGACGATGAAACGTGATGTCACTTGCTCTCTCACCCTGGGTGTGACTAACACACACTGACGGGAAATGCACAATTCCATAGTTAACTGCGACCGACACACACACAAACACACACACACACACACACGTCCTATCATTCATTGGAAGGACAATATCAGTCACCAGAAGCAGAGACGTGTGTTTTCAAAATGCAGTTTGAAGTTGAATGGCCTTTGGCTTTAATAGATCAAATGAATATTAAATACTTAATCAAGCAACTTCACTGCAATTATATATTGTATTTTCTTTCGGGCAGAGAGGCTGTTCAGTGAGGTGCGTCGAATCGAGCCGTGCAGAGTCGAAGGAATGGAGATTTATTCCACGACTCTCTGGCATCTGCAGAAAGACATCTGTCCACGCTGTCCAAAGACCTGACCGACATCGACAAGAACTGTCCTGAGGTGAGGAACTACAGACATAGCAGGGCGTTTTAGAGAAGGGAGAAGAGTCTGGGACGTGTGGAGCATTGTCCAGGGTATTTTAGATAAGTGAGAAGAGTCTGGGACGTGTGGAGCGTTGTCCAGGGTGTTTTAGATAAGTGAGAAGAGTCTGGGACGTGTGGAGCGTTGTCCAGGGTGTTTTAGAGAATGGAGAAGAGTCTGGGACGTGTGGAGCGTTGTCCAGTGTGTTTTAGAGAAGTGAGAAGAGTCTAGGATGTGTGGAGCGTTGTCCAGGGTGTTTTAGATAAGTGAGAAGAGTCTGGGACGTGTGGAGCGTTGTCCAGGGTGTTTTAGAGAATGGAGAAGAGTCTGGGACGTGTGGAGCGTTGTCCAGTGTGTTTTAGAGAAGTGAGAAGAGTCTAGGATGTGTGGAGCGTTGTCCAGGGTGTTTTAGAGAAGGGAGAAGAGTCTGGGACGTATGGAGCATTGTCCAGGGTGTTTTAGAGAAGGGAGAAGAGTCTGGGACGTGTGGAGCGTTGTCCAGTGTGTTTTAGAGAAGGGATAAGAGTCTGGGACGTGTGGAGCGTTGTCCAGGGTGTTTTAGAGAAGTGAGAAGAGTAGAGAGGACGTAGATCAAGGCAAGAAATAAATAAGAAGCTCGTTCCACACACGGGTTTCTCTTAGTGGGTCTCTCTAATCTTATTACAATACAAATAAGGGTTTTCCAGATGTATACAAGCTTGTTTCACAAACGTGCTGAATTTGAAGTTTTTCCAGAAAACTTAGGTCAGTTTTTAGAAGGCGTTTTTAGAATCTGCCTCAGTCCAAAATGTGTTAAGTTAAATTCATTATTTTTTGTTTTATTTGATGGCCTTCCTGCCCTCAAAGAATGACCCGAAAACTACGTTCTGGTTAACCCATTTAGACCTGATTTAAAAACATTCACTTTGAAAGAATATATATTCAAAGATTTGCGCCACATTTTTACGATTTCTCAAAAATAGCAGACCTACAAGCTCGTAGCTCACCACGCGCTATGAGCTTGCAGATCTCCTATTTTTCAATAGCTAAATTATAACATAATGTTTAAAACACCCAAAATGGGTTAATAGCAGATCTACAAGCTCACAACACGTTGCACTGCAACGTGTTGTGAGCTTGTAGATCTGCTGTAGATCTGCTATTTTCTGTAATTCAAAAGAGTATTTGAAGTGATCAAACTAGCAATAGAATACAAGTTTAGAAGCATCTTCCACAAACACGAATGGTCTCAGTTAACAGTTCTACTGCGTTAACCGCTATTTAAGCCATTCGGCCTAAAATATCATCTTTGCATTTTCAGTCTTGAGATTTTATTTAGCTTTCATACACTGTCTTAGAATAATTACTAAGAATCACCCTAAAACTACGTTAATGTTGTGTGAACTCAGCCATCCACTGTCTTAGACCAGTGGTTTTCAACCCTTTTCACATCAAGGTCCATTATTTATTTATTTATTCAGAATTTGAGCTACGGACCACCATTTGAGGACATTTAGCCTCTCAGACCCGAAACTAAACAATATTTTGTTATCGTTGGATAAGATGTTATCCACAATTCCAACTCACAGGTCCTGCACTGCACCTGGTGAGAGCAGGAGTGGACCTGGCGAGACTTAGGAGGGGCCCGGACAGGAGACATCCCACAGATTCTAGTCCTTCCACAGGCCAGACCTCCCAGTCCTGGCAGAGTGAGTAGTTCGGGAGCAGCAGAATGTGTGACCCTGTCTTTCCCTAATGGGACTGATCGAGGGTAGCTACTGGGACGTAAGTCGGGACTTGATCACCCCGGCTGGGTCACCTGAGTGATGTAATCAAACTAGCAATATAATACTAGCAATAGAATCTCAGTTAAATGTATTAAAAGCAACCTTAATGCCTCAAATCTGTGATCTCTTCAGCTGGTCGGCCTAAAACATCATTACATCTTTAGATTTAGTTATGCTTTATGATGACCTTTGAACTCTGACCTTTACAGGTGTATAAGAAGCTTTGCCTCACCCACCTGTCCCTGACGACCTTTGACATGGTAACGAATTCTAAATCAATAAAATGTCTGAAACCCCGACTTCACTTCCTGCTGTCTTCTTCTGTGGTGTTAAATAAATGGTAAATGGTGCATTTCTATAGTGTCTTTATCCAAGGCGCTTAAATATCCTGACCGTTGTTCTAATGCTCTATGTTGTGATTAGGGATGTCGCTAATGGATCATTTTCCATTCGGTTACCCCATAGCTTAATTAACGGTTGCTGATTTTATTTATTTTCTTTTAACCCAAAATGTATGTAATCTATCTAGTGTTCTCTTGGACATAGAAATCTCTCTTGCACCTCCCTGTGTGTTTAGAATGATGACATCTCTCCATAACTAAATAACACCATCAGGAACATACATTTATTATTTTTAAAGTTAACCGTGAAGCCCATAATTATATTCAGATTTGTTTTAACGGCTATCCGGTTAGCCATTGACATCCCTAAGTGTGTATCGTCTATTTTCAGCATAGAGGGAAGAAAGAGCAGACCACGTACCAAACAATGCATTGCACTGTGAGCTTGTAGATCTGTTGTTTTGGCTGAATGTTTATCAGAGCTTGTAGCTCGGTTATTTTGGCAGAATGTTCACACTGAGGAGATGTTCTACACACTTCAGCCAGCCAGAGAAGAAGGCCTCGTCTGTGATCAACAGGTACAGCATGTATGATTGATTGATTGAAATGTTTATTTCACAGTATGTAGAATGGGTACATTTCAAACAAAAGTATACAGGTCAATACAAAATCTACTGCTACGACGATAAAACCAGAAAAAACACTTGTTTACATTAGTGTTGATTTCGTCGACTAAAACTAAGACGGAAAATGTTCGTCGACTACCTTTTTTCACTGACGAAAACTAAATGGAAACTAAATGAAAACTAAGCTATGATTACTAAAACTGATGACTATATATACTAACAATTTTGTCAACAGATAAAAGCTTTAAAATGCTATAGGAAGAGATCCAGTATAAGTCATTTTACACTTGAGTGCATGCTGAAAATAGCTGAGATCTACAAACTCGTGTGTCGCAGCGCAACACGTGAGCTTGTAGATCAGCTATTTTCAGCAAGTGTAAAATCAGTCATTACGACGGCATCACGGCTCACCAAAGTACATTTTAGTCTACTAAATCAACTGTGGATTTAGTCGACTAAAATCTTATGATATTTAGTCAACTAAAACTAGACTATTACTAAAACATTCCAGGTGACTAAAATGTGCCTGAAACTAAATTAAAACTATTGAGAGAGTAAGAGACTTTGACTAAAACTAAAATCAAAATTTGCTGCCAAAAACAACACTGGTTAACATCAGTGGTCCATTGCAGCTGTCCGTAGGTGCTCTTTTTGAGAGCGGGTTTGAAGGAGTCTAGGGATTCACCTAACTTTATATGGCATAGGAGTGAAATACATCACAGTTTTACAAGTACGAAAAATGGGTGAAGTTTGTTTTTGTGCATAGTTCCAACATTGTCTGTCCACCTATCATTATTAATTAATTAATTTAAATTAAACTATTATGAATAATTCATATATTTTTAATGCCTATTTCCATGCTATGTATTTTATGTATTACAATGTGTTTTTGCATAATGTAAATCACTGGATAAAGCCTGATAAATGCCTACATTGTAATATAAATACTAGTTTTGGTTTAAAGTAATATAAACTACTAGTTGTAGTTATTTAGAATTTAATATTATACTAGTTAAATTCACAAACATTAATTTAAAGTTTGTAAATGCTGTCATTAAAATGCTTACTATAAAAAAAATACTAACATTCATGGTCATAAGCTCATAAAACAATGCATAGTGATTCCATGATTCATAATAAAGTAACAGAGCAGGCTCTGAATGAGAAGAGCCGCCGGGCGAATCCCCGTCATTAAGAACGGACGCAGAACGGATCGTTCACGGAAGTGACCGGATCGGTTTCGTTCACCAAAAAGAACTAGTTCTTTTGATTCGTTCGTTCATGACCGACTCATCTCTGACTACACTGGACCATTGATTGATTGATTGAACACAGCTGGTGCAAACAATTCGTCTCACTCAGGAGTCTGTACACTACTATAATATATTACTACATAGCCTACATAGTTACTGTACTATACTATAACTCTACACTTGCAGCTTATATTGTTAGTGTTTAGTTATTTATAATAATAATAATAGTTATTATATATCGCGGTGCTAACTGCTAAAGACGTGTGGAGCCATGATGGAAGGACAGACGCTCACAATAAGAAGTAAATGTAAAGAACGTATTTTCCACAACGAGAGGCCAAACAGGTAATAATAATAATAACAACAATAGCGGTCAATGTAACGAGGTATTTTATTGTAGAGTTCTCTGTGTTGTGTTTACTTTGAGGGACGAGTTCAGCTTCTACATGTTTTCTATTTACATAATGTGTGTTTGGTCAGTCTAATATTGGACCGTTCAGCTGCGCATTATTTCTACATGTTTTTCTACTGTATGTATGTCAGTAATATTGGGCGCGTTCTGAAATGAGCAACAATACAAACTAATAGGCGAGTTAATGCTTTAGCTCCGAGAGGAGGGTCCGTGTCAGGATATCCCTGACCAGGTAGAAATGGAGTCGAGCCGTATACTTAAAACATCAGGTTTTCACCCCAAGGTCTCTACAGAATGACCTGGCTTATTAATATTTATGCTGACAATCTCCCAGAACAGAGCCATGCCACCAAACATGAATGTTGAATATTGTAATTAAATTACTGTATGCAAATTTAAATTGTATTAAATGTTAGTGTGGTACTTTTCCTCCAGGAAATGACTCTACTCCTTTTGAAAACTTTAGAAATCCAGTTTCTATATTTGTATTGTCATTAAATGTTCTGATGCAAATGGACCTCAATGTAAACAAGTCTTTAATAATGCTTTTCTGGGTTTTATCAGAGCGTGTGTTGAACTGTGCTTTCTACAAACTGTTAATGACTTTTAGGCCAACACTTCCCTCTAGTGGTTACTCAGAGTAATGACAGCCTTACGCGTTTCACCCTTAGAGTATAACTCTATGGTTTCACCAGACAGAACAAATAATGTAATAAAATAAATATAAAATATTTAACAATCTAATTAATATATTTATTATTAGGAAAAACTAGTTATTAGATAATACAATAAATAATAGACAATGTGTTTATTTTCTTAAATAAATAAATATAATTTAAAATGTATTAATGAATAGAACTAGTTTGAACTTAATAGAACAACTAGTTAATACAATAAATAATACTAGACAATATGTTTATTTTCTTAAAGCAGGCAGAACAAATAATGTAATAAAATATTAATTAATGGATCTATTTTATTAATAGGACAGACGGAAGGCAATTGATCTTTTGGAAATTAATATGGAAGAAACTGTTTAATGTGTGTACCGTCACTTTATTACCATTTCTTTAAAGACAGGCAGCGCTGGTTGGCAGGTATAAATACATATATAAAGACCAACATATTTGTGCCAGCATTGTGATTAGATTAATTTTATTTTTCTAAACAGTCTACAAAGTAAATTGAGCTAAAGTTGTCAAATAATTGTCTGAGCTTGTAGATCTGCTATTTTTGAAAAGTCAAGAAAATGTGGCAATGATCTTTGAATATATATTCTTTTAACTCATATCTTTGCTTCTGGGGGTCCCTGGAACAACATCTTTTCAGATGGGGGTCGGCCGCCATCATTTTTGTCACAGGCCTGCTGCCGCTCGCCGTCTACCACTTCAGAGTAACCGCGGTCAACCTGCCCACCTCTCTGACCCCGTGGTCTGCACTGACCCCATCGGTGACCTCTGACCCCGTGGTCTGACTGCAGAGACCCTATCGGTAAGTCAGTCGACGCTCGTTAAATCGATAAATGACTAAACTATTGCATTTCTGTAGACTTAGATAGCATCTGATACAGACTTATAGCATGTTATGTAGACAGCACTATAATTGCATTGTAGATAGTCATAGCACGCCATAGTACATATGTATAGCATAGTAGTATATATATATAGACAGTTTATATGTATAGTCTCATAATATAGATATTTTCCACTGTTACTTTCTTAGCTTACGCATGTTTTATGATAAATGCTTTTTTGTGATGTATTCCCATGCTTTTGTTCTTGCTTATTGTAAATCGCTCTGGATTAAGAGCGTCTGCTAAATGCCTAAATTGTAAATTGTAAATTGAAGATGGAGTGTAAGTGATGTGTTTAAAGCCAGTCTTCATTTTGACAGCAAATTTCATAGTCCTTTGAATAAAAAATGTGTCATATTTTTGTCATCTAAAATGTTTTAGTGTGTCTACTGAATATCAAGATTTTAGTTGATTTCATTCTGCAGTACAATTTTCGTCTACAGTTTAATTTGTTGACAAATTTATATTTTGGCAGGCCTGACAATTTAAAGAATGTCTTCTCAATTCAGACAGTTTTCTGAAATACATATGTTTCTGTATCAGTGGTGCCCCATATTTCATGTCAAGGACCCCAAAAAATATGTAATTGGCCACCCGGTCCCATCTGAAAATATGTTGTTCCAGGGACCCCCCCCAGAAGCAAAGCTTTGAGTTAAAAATGTTCGCTCTGAAAAGAGCGATTTTTCAAAAATAGCAGACCTACAAGCTCGTAGCGCGTGCTTGATTCCAACTCATGAACTGTTTTGCAACGTGATTCTCTCTGCAGGACTACATGGTGCACGTGACAGATGGAAGGTGCCTTGGCCATAGAAGTGTGGGGTCATCTCTGCGCCGGGAACGGACGGTCCCCCTGGGAGCTGGACGCACTGCAGGCCAAGACGCACACGCTCCAAGACAGGTGTGTGTTTATCAGGCAGCCTTATCAATAATATCTCTCAATTTTACAAGTGGGAAAAGTACTAAAATAACGAGTAAAAGTATCAATACCGGCCGCTATGTAGAAATACAAGTAAAAGTCCAGAATTCAAAATGTACTTGAGTAAAATGTATGCACAATGTCCCAATTCACAAATCTTCAAAGGTTTTGAAAATAGCAGATCTACAAGCTCTCTCTACTATTTTCAACTGGCTAAAATGTATAGGGCTGACGGGGTTATTGTATGTTTTGTAATATTAATCTACAAAGAAAGCATTTCTAATAATTGTAGTGGAGTAAAAAGTACAATATTTGACTGTGATGTAGTGGAGTAGAAGTAAAGGTATAAAAAATTGGAAATACTCCAGTAAAGTAAAGAATACCTCAAAATTGTACTTTTAAATTTCGAAAATGTCTTCTAAATTCTGACAGTTTTCTGAAAAAAATGTTTCTATTTCAGTCGTTCTCAAACATTTTAATGTCAAGGACCCCACAAATATATGTAATTGGCCACTGACCCCCATCTGAAAATATGTTGTTCCAGGAACCCCTCAGAAGCAAAGATTTGAGTTAAAAACGTTTGCTCTGAAAGAATATACATTCAAAGAATTGCACCGCATTTTCACGATTTCTCAAAAATAGCAGATCTACAAGCTCATAGCACGGAACTCGGTGCCGCGCTATGAGCTTACAAAAAAATGAAACATACTTTCATTACCTTATGGGTGGACTAAAACCGCATTGCTTTTATTTTGAAGCCCATGTATTCTCACAGTGCACGCAATCTGCACGTCAACTGTGCACGTGAATTGCATGTGATTGAGAACCTGTCTTCCTTCCTTCACCCCCCTCATATGCCAAAATGTCGGCTTTTTGGATTTATTGGTGACAACGTCGGTGAATGAAGCCCAGCTGAGCATGCAGCTCCACAACACGGTAGGAGCATGATTACCAAACTTCCTCGCAGGAGGACAAGTTAAATCCCATTATGCTTTATTGCTTTATTTAACCCCCTCTAACCCGCCTCGCCAATAAAGTTAACTTAAAAGGTATGTTAAGATGCTGCATCGTAAGGCGGTGTTGCGCCCTGAATGTGTCATGCTTCTGAAGTTCAGAACGCTTGGGCGATGTGCCGTGAGCTTGTGGATCGTCTGTTTTCGGCACACGAGTCGACACCGTTGAACCACAAAGTAAATATGGCAAAACGTGCACACATCAATGCCTGCCAGGCTGCCAAGTCTCAACAATATAATCACTGGTTGGCTTGTTATTGTGTTTTCAGAACGTGGTTGTTTAATGGTTGTCTCACTCATCTCATGGTGATAGTAAGCAGCGTGCCATGTAGGTTGTGAAAGTGGCACGTCCAGGGTCCTCCTTATCGAAGAACAACTAAGAGAGCTACCTCTAATGTTGTCATTATTAAAATAAAATGCTAGTATTTACATAACTTGTAACTTAAACAAAAACAGTTTTCAACTGGGAAAGGAAACGTCTCAAGCCTGCAAGTAGAAAGTAAAAACAATCACACCCATGTGAAGTGAGGGGCGCTCTTATTGTACATCATGGTGTAAAATAGTCACACTTCGCTGCTCCTGCGTATGATTGTGGCTTTCATGTGTAAGCATGTCGATGACAAATCAAATTATGTTGAACCTCGTAGGTGAGACGTCTTAAAGGTATATTCAGTGATTTCACTCAAAAAACCTTAGGTTTCGTTTTTGGCCTGGGACCCAGCCTTTCGTCCAATCAGGATAGAGAGTCAAAAACGAAACCTAAGGTTTTTTGACCCCCAGGGGTTAACTGGGGACAGGGAGGAACTCCTTATATGGTCAGCACACTCTATAGTAGGGAGGATTATCACAACAAAACAAAAAAATAAGTGATATTTGAATTAAGTGAAATCACTGAATATACCTTTAACTGGGTGTCTCACAGCTGGACTGAACTGATCAGCGAAATGACTTGAGCACACTGGCAGTAGGCCAATACAAGGAAGTAACCAGCCCACACACACCTTTTACATTTTGTTTTACAGTGGTTGGATCCGGATGAAATGTTGCATATAGTCCTATATACGGTACCTCATAGTTGACTTAAGTCACTGACTGTCCATGCGAAGTTGGAGATTCTCACAGGAGTGAGCCATGCTGTTATCTTGTTATTTGTGGGGTGCTAGCCCCTACAACGTCTGGATTTCAGACATGAAGTCAAGCCAAGTTTTATTCATGCCCCACCAAAACATCATCATGCCCCCAAAAATCATCATTCCCCAAATACATGGGCGTCATGTGCAGCCAAGACTATAGACCACCGAAGTCTGACAAAATGTATACATCCTAACTGGCTCCCCCATTCTGAATCCCAATAGAATTTTCTTATATCTTGTCAAATAACTGTTTTCCAAAAATAAACAAATGATCCCAGCAGTTTCACTCATATGGGTATGAAGCTCCCATATGAGTTATGAACTCCCACAGAATCTGTATCTGCAGAAATATGTTAAAATTATTTCACTAATTGGTCTTATGTAAACATCATGTATGGGCTCTTTAGACAACACAACACTCCCTCACTGTGTGTTGCTGTTTATCGCTGCAGCCCTTGCTCCTTCTGTTTCAGTCCTTTGATAGTTCCAAATCACCCGTTGTTACAGCGGAGAGCGGAGATTGTCTGTAAATGTAAACACTCAGAACACGCATGTAATATTTCATAATACATTTCGATTTCAGCTCTGACATTACTTTTATATTCAGACATGCTCTAGAATGTGAAGAGTCTGCCTGTGCTATTATCTCATTTTGGCTTTAAAAAATCATGAAAATGTGTGCAAATCTTTGAATATATATTTTCTTTGACACAGAACGCTTTTTACTTAAATCTTTGCTTCTGGAGGTCCCTGGAATAACATATTTTGAGATGGGGGTCAGCGGCCATTAAATTGAAACATAGGTTTTTCAGAAAACTCATGATTTAGAATTTTGTAAAATCTGGTCTCAGTCCTAAATGGTTTTACCGCCATTTGCTGCTATCCTTCTGCATACAAGTAATTTCCTTCCAAAATGCAAAAGCTAAAATTGTCCTTTCCCTTTCTCCACAGACCAAAGAGCGCGGCTCCACCAGAGTTCACGCTCTGAACAACATCAACAAAGTACTTCAAGTCCTGCATCAAAACAACGTGAGTGCACTGATCACATCTCTGGCCTGTTTGTTTCATCGTCTGTCTCATTTCATTCAGTCAACAGATGCTGTAATCTAATTTATTTGTTATTAACATATGCTGGATTCAGCACAAATGCACGCATGCACACACACATTTACTTTGTAGATTTGGATTATTATTGCAAAACATACATTTACCACTTCAGCACTATACACATTTTGGTCATTTGCAAATAGCCGATCTACAAGTTCACAATGCATCGCGATGCAAGGTTTTTGTTGAGTGCACAGGGGTTAGGGTTACACACACAGGCTAAACACTCAAAAATAGTCATAGGAAACAGTAGCAAAACAATGTGTGTGTTTTCACAAACCCTCAAAGCTGGACATAGAAGGGGCTAGCGCCCCTCAAACCTAAATATTGATGGGATATAAATGGGATAATAGATGGGATATAAATGGATAAAGTGTTTAAAATTATTGTGATGCTGTATTAACTACTTTTTGCTGGGGACCCCCTGGAACCCCCCTGCAGTGTTTTATTAGACTAAGAGTAACGTTAACTCCATAGACGCATATAAAAACAGAAAAAGAAGAAAGAAGTTTACTTGTTTTTTAATCCTTTTTGTATTTATTTGTTTTCTTTTAAAGGAAAATAATGGCTGGTATCCTGGAACGACAGCGGTACAGGGTGGGAGAGGTTCAGATGTGATCAGGTGTGTAGGGTGACCCTGCCTGTGGGAGATGGGCTAGTTAGGCTGACCCTACCACTCCCTCAGGCACGCCCGGAAGGTCCCCTTCCGTGCGTGTGATGATCGGACTTCGCTGTCTGGTTGTCCACGCGGCCCTTACTTACACCTGCCATCTCGTCTGGAAGTCCCTTGGTGTCCACGCGGCCCTTACTTACACTTGCCATCTCGTCTGGAATCCTCCAACAGAGCAGCCTCCTCCTCTGAAGACAACTGATGGTGGAGACAAAGTACGAACCCCCTTAAGGAACAAAAGTCACAAATTCGGACTTGAACTGTCGCTCAAAAAAAATGTGATTAGGTTCAGGTTCAGGTTAATTTATTTGTTTGTCCCCGAAGGGCCATTTGGTGTAGAGTAAAGCATAACAGGCAGACCCATGAAAAAACCCATGAATCACATAAAACACAGTAAAAAAAGAAAAAACATGGTACACATAGGAAATATGTGTACCGGCGGGGGCAGCGGCTGTCCACCTCTGAACAGTGCTCAGTGGGTCAATGGAGACCCAATTGGTCTCCGGTTCCAACTCCGATGTTGCAGATTTACCCCCTTTACCCCCCTGCCTGGGGTTTAAGAGGATTTACCCCCTTAACCCCCCTGGGGTTTGAGAGGTAAGACATGATCCAGGCTACTAACATTTACTCCAGCTATTTTTGAGGCCGTTCTCACAATCTGTTGGGTGTTATTTTCCCTTTATGTTCAGGTTTCCGTACCAGAAAATGATGGAGAAGGAGATAATTGACTCAATAAATGCACTGTAGAACAGTTTCATTAGAGATTTGTCAACCTGAAATTTGGCGAGCCTCCTCAAACAAAAGAGGTGTTGTTGGCCTTTCTTAAACAGCAAATCACAGTTTACATCGAATTTCAGCTTGCTATCAAATGCAAAAAAATGCCCAAGTATTTGTAGCTGGTCACCAGGTCAACTTGCTCACCATAGACAACACTGCTCTGGGGGGGATCTCCTATAATAATAATAATATCTGGGGCAAGTGGCATTTCTTCCTCAGCCTAGTGGGAATATGCATGCACAGTTTAACCACAATCGGACGCTGCGTTGAGTAGTTGTCGCGATTTGTACAAAACGGGTACAAAGCGGGCTACTCCTGAAAAGTTTAGAAGCCAATCCTAGCCAATGAGGGTGGATTATGAGAAATCAAACAAACCCATATTGATCACATGACTATGGAGAGCATGTGTACCGATTTGCGTAAAAGAATCACGGGAATCACACGATGTGTTCATGATTTGCAGCATTTTGTTTGAAACTGTGCACTTTGGACTTTGGAAGCCAATTTTAGCCAATCAGGATGTAGCCTGAGAAATCTGAAAGACCTGTTTCGTTGAATGGCTCTAGAGGGACTGTGTACCAATTTGCATGATGTTTGGACAAAATCTGTAGATGTACTGTCCAAAAACTTGTTTTGCACAAAGTGGCCTCCTGGTGGCACTACTAACAGGCCGTTCTGGAATTTTTGGGGCAGAGGTTCATCGTTGGCATCCAGGGAAAATTTGGCATCGACCGGGTTAACGGTGCCGGAGATTAGCTGTTCACAGACGGACCGACACAAGTGCAAAACATGCTCTCTCCCCATGCCTTCGGCCTGGTGGAGACAAAAAGCTTGTAGATCGGCTATTTTTGCTACGACAGTAATATGCAACTTGGCCCTCTGGATTGAGTGTGGAACTATAGTGGCCCTCTGGAGTGAGTGTGGAACTATAGTGGCCTCTCTGGAGTGAGTGTGGAACTATAGCGGCCCTCTTGAGTGAGTGTGGAACTATAGTGGCCCTCTGGAGTGAGTGTGGAACTATAGCAGCCCTCTGGAGTGAGTGTGGAACTATAGTGGCCCTCTGGAGTGAGTGTGGAACTATAGTTGCCCTCTGGAGTGAGTGTGGAACTATAGTGGCCCTCTGGAGTGAGTGAGTGTGGAACTATAGTGGCCTCTCTGGAGTGAGTGTGGAACTATAGTGACCCTCTGGAGTGAGTGTGGAACTATAGTGGCCCTCTGGAGTGAGTGTGGAACTATATTGGCCTCTCTGGAGTGAGTGTGGAACTATAGTGGCCCTCTGGAGTGAGTGTGGAACTATAGTGGCCCTCTGGAGTGAGTGTGGAACTATAGTGGCCCTCTGCAGAGGCGTCTGGGAGAAATGCGAGGCCCTGTGCGAGATGTCGGGGGAATAATAATGAATTAATACTTACTTTTGGCCTTCCCTTTCCTACAAATATTATGCCCCTCTCCTCTCCTCTCCTGTAGGCCAGAGGTTGCCAGTACTAGAACCACTGGTGGTGCTTGAGCACCCTCTGGTGGTCCACAGAGGAGTCACACCTAGCTGTTAATAGAAGATTTGAGGACGGATTGATTAGACTGAGTTTAGTCAGAGCAGCAGAATTATTGTCTTATAGGAATGGAAAAATGAACGTACTCATTATGCAGAATGTCCCATTTAAAGTTTACAAATGTATAAAACAATAAATCGAAAATAGACGATCTACAAGCTCACAATGCGTCGCATCACGACGCATTGTGAGCTTGTAGATCGGCTATTTTCAATAGGCTGAAATGTATATAGGGCTGAAGTGGTTAATGTTGTAATAATAATTGTAATAATAATAATAATACAATCTACAAAGTAACTATAGTAGCTAAAGCTGTCAGATAAATATAGTGGAGTTACTGTAGTCTGTAGTAGTAAAAGTGGACATTGGAAATTCTCAAGTAAATCTCAAATATCTCAAAACTGTACTTAGTAGACATGTAAATATCCATGCCTTTATGAATAAATACGTTTATATCCATGCCTTTATGAATAAATACGTTTGTGGATGTTAGCACATTCTGGACGGGAACCCCATTTGGTGTTATACTTTAGCTATTGAAAAATAGCAAATCTACAAGCTCATAGCGCTACGAGCTTGTAGGTCTGCTATTTTTGAAAAGTCTTGAAAATGTGGCACAAATCTTTGAATATATAATCTTTCAGAGCGAACGTTTTTAACTCAACTCTTTGCTTCTGCGGGCGGGAACAACATATTTTCAGATGGGGGTCAGAGGCCTAAATACAGGTAATTTTTGGGGTCCTTGACATGGAAATGTTTGAGAACCACTGACACAGAAACACGAGACAAATCATCCCCCCCGGCATGTTTCTGTTGCGCTCCACTAACCCTAACCCTAACCCTAACCCTTTCCAACTTTACAAGTAATTAAAATCGCGCAAATAAAAACAATATAACATGTTTACAATGTATTAGTTTGTGCTTAATCAAACAGTGCTTTACTGGCCTTGTTATGCGAGCGCACTTGTGAGATGATTTTGGAGCGCATGCGGTGATGCGGCATATGTGATTATGATATTATTTAAAAAAAGGCATAAATGGACTGCACGCCTTTATTTCCAAGTGACAATGACAAGCATACAGCTTGCCTATTTGTAGTAAGTACTAGCAGGCTATAGGCGTAAGGGGCTTAATCATTCACCATTTAAATAAGTGCTTAGACAGGTTTTGACAGTTTTGACAGTTCAGATAAAAGCGAGATCATTTTCGGGGCTCGGGGGAGGACGGGACCAACACTGTCCGGTTTTTGGTGAGATTTGCCGGGATCCGAATTCCCAAGAGATACAGCAGATAAGCTACGTTCAATACGCACAATTGATTTATTTAATGCTTCAATAATTTCCTTGTTTTACGAATCAAATATGCTTTTTATAGGGTTTTTTATTAGTTCATTTAAACATAAAACACATATAACAACATTCACACATTTGTTCAAACTTCCCCAATGCAGACTGACAAATAGTACCCTGGAACTTGTGCATTTGGCACGCCCTTAAAGTCTAAAGCCTAACCTACTCTCATTTGGTGAAGTGTGGTTAATATTGAACACTTGTAACTATGTGTGGCGTGTGCCACTTCCAACTATGTGTGTGGTACTTCCACCTATGTGGTTTTAAATCTACCATTCAAGATTATTGATTTGGAGACAAGAACACATATAAACATTTGGTTACAATCTAATTATCATTACACATTTATAACATATTTATGGAATAATGCACATATCATATGATTATATTTACCGCTGGCCTCATGCTGATCTCTATCTTGTCACGGTGGTGTGGTGTAGAATCTAACTTCAACTTTCCATCAACAGTGTACTTAGACCAAAGAGAATGCCTTTGCAGCCAATCAAATGACAGGGTCAGTTTTCCTGCCCCCGTCCTTTAGCCAATGAGAAGCCACAGACACCTTTGCCTGTGGATTCTGACATCAGCCCCTCGCAACAGCCCCACCACTTCCGGTCATGCGAGCTGTTGCTTACCTAGATCAAATGTCTAGTTTAACTGTAAGATCATTACATTCTTATATTATCTAGGCTTTACTAACCCAGTATAATATTGGTTACATTTAGAACACATTTTACAATGAAAGGAAGAATTACCAGATTATGGCATCTCCCTCCTACACATTTGCTCAGTGACTCAGAGGTCTCCCCTGCCAGCCTGTGGCCAGGTCATAAATCCCTTTGTTCCCTTGACTGGCACTGATAAGGATTTCCACAACCCCCTACCAATGGTGGCTCCAATGGAATGTGCTGTGAGAGACTGCAGTTCTCCCTTGCAGTCTCATCAGGGTGAAAATAGCTGATCAATAATTATGACCTATTCTATATTACCACACTTCTGATAACACATCTTCGCACATCCATATATAATTCGACACCCCCTATGCAGATATGAAAAATTGATATGGTTTTGATCAATTTTCCATATCTGAGCGATTTTTCTATTCGGGCGTCTAACATGGTTTTAAGTTATAACGTTTATACAACTTTTAAAACACACTAAATAACACAACACATCAACTCATTAGAAATCAATGTTACTTAATGTCTGTACTAATAATGTGATTGCTGGAAGTGAACTATATTTGGTTAGTTCCACGCAGATTCTTGCCATGTCAGTCAAACCTGATTGCCATGGCATTATTTCACCTCCTGTCCGTTTTTATGGCTTCCTGCCTGGACAAAAGGTTAATTCTTTATCTACACATTCCTCTAACTTAACTTGGTCAAGCTGGAGGAGAATAAGCAGTCGCGTCTGCTAACCTTATCTCAACACCCCCATCTGTCTGTTCACAGAATGTGGACATTGGATAAACACAGTTTACACAAATGCAGTTTATTACCTAACTAATCACAAAACTTTTTGGCTTTGTTACTTTGTTAGGGAATCCCAAATTGTAATTGAACAAATAACCTATTTTGTATTTCAATCAATTTGGTTTCTTTCAACCTTTTGGATTTTTTAACTTTAACTTTAAAGCAACCCAATTGAAAATTGCAAGTTTGCAACATTCTCACCACACTATGTGTTTTCCACACATGTGGTTGTTTGTGCGTGTGTGTGTGTGTGTGTGTGTGCCTGTGCGCGCGCACGCGCTCAAACACCACCTCTTCACACGTGCACTAAACTTCTCTCCCCTCATTGAAGAGAAGTAAATCATTATTCAGCATTCTTCAACACAATTACACACCACATTTTTTTAATGCACAGTTCAGTCACACATTTGTCCGTGTGAGTGTGTGTGTGTGTGTGTGTGTGTGTGTGCTGACTGCAGATCGTGACACCTGATTGTCACTACATCCCCATTCCCTGCTGTGTGCAGAACAATGGGGGGGGGGGAGAGCAAATCACTTGCTCTCCTTGGTTGTGTCAGCCCCTGGTCTCACTGACTGGCAAAAACGTTTTTCCATTTCCATTTCACTTTGTTTATATTGGACAACAAAGCTTTTTCCTTAGCCTTGTGATCTGATCGACAGGCCCTGCAATGACAAACAAGCCCACAGGCGCATACCTGTGTTGGCACTGTGGTCAGCTTCTTTGTCTGCTGCACAGATGGCCCAGATTGCACCACACTTGACTTCGTCACCCCTGGTTTGTGAGGTGACTTACCCCCTATGGTGGTGAATCCCCGGGTTCCATCATCACACTCGTTTAAGACCGGTTTGGCCTCTTTCCCCTTGGGCCCACCCCCTACAATGGTCAATCCCCGGGCTGTGAGTGTGTGTGTTTTGGATGTCTGCACCTCTGACTGAACGCGAAGACTGGCACCGATAATGCCATCCATCGAACCATTCAGCGTCTTTGTGATGAGGTGCTTTGACTCCTTGGCCCCGCCTTCGATCTCCATCGCTGGCACGGCGTTGATGGGCAAGGTGGTGTCAGTTGGTTCTGACCCCCCCGCTCCTGTTGAGGAAGTGATGTGATGCTCCAGGGTCTCGATCCCTGGCCAGCTTCTCATCTCTCCTCCTTTTGACAACTGCTCTGTGGCGGTTGTCTCCCCTGCGTCACCCACAGGAAGTCCCACGCCAGCGACGTCCGTCACTGGCTGGACTTTGATGGACGAGCAAGTGACTTCCTCCAGGTTCTGGACCCCTGGCAGGCTCACCAGTCCCGTCGTTGTAGTCAGCTGCGCTGTCTCTTCTGTGATGTCCACAGGCAGTCCCACGCCAGCGATGCTTGTCGCCGACGTGGGTTCGATGAACAACTGCTCTGCTGCTTCCGCTGCTGCCGCCGTCCCTTCTGTGTCGCCCACAGGAAGCCCCACGCCAGCGGCGTCCGCCTCTGGCATGGCTTTGATCCCCAGCTCTGTTGCTGGGCCCGTGGATTCGTTGCCCACGGTGGAGGGCTCCGGTTCTGCAGGATTACTGAAGTTACCAGGCTGCTCCGTGGCGACAGGCTGCATCGGTGGCCTGCCTTCCCGCCCCTCTGGCGTCCATGTGGCTTCCGGAATGTCACATCCGGTCACCTCCCTCACTTCTCCCCTGGGATAGAGAAGGATCATGGTCTCCAGCCTCGGCCGGCTTTCCCTGCATTCTGCAGGCTTATCACAGGGGCCTATCTGGCTCCCTGCTGTGTTCCTAACACTTCTCAACTCTAGAGCTTCCATTATTTTTTCGAAGCTAAATACAGAGCATATTTTTAAACAAGATAATAAGTCCTGCTTCTCTTTTTCAACGATATCAAACCTGCCCACGCTTTCTAATCTTTTGATATAGAATGCGGAGAGATCTCTCACGTCTCCTCTTTCAATTTGCAGTTCAATTACCTGATCTGGAATACTGCTTAATGAGCCCCATTTGAGGCTCTCTCCCAAACTAAGCGCCATATTACAGCAACGAAGTTTGGACTCTTTACAGCTATCCTGTAGCTGCTTAAGCCAATTTTCTGTAAAAGCCATCTTACCCCCTCCTCCCCCACTGTTAACAATTTGTTAATAGGGTTAGTAGACAGAGGTTAGTGGTTAATTGACTTCACAACTCATTCACACAATTGCAAATGGTTAGTTTTCGCCCAGTTAATAATAGTTATATTAACTTGGACTCTAGGACACTCACTGTGCCCTCTTTTTACCGGGCGTTTCACGATTCGTATTTACGTATTTCGTGATCTCCACACGGTCTTTTATCCTCCCGAGACCGAGAGAAATAAGCATGCAACTTTTTCGAGCTGTCGCGTTGGCCTTTGACAAGGCAACAGCCTCTAACGGGTCCAATGATTTTATGCTTTTTACCAGGAAGGCCGTCCTTTTGACGGGTCCAAAATAAATGCCTCACTGGTTACCGTGTTAGTCGCGTTTATAGTTATGATTAACATTCACCATGCTAATTTAACATGCATAACTATTTGTATGAATTAAAAGGATCCCATAAATCCTCCAATCAATACCTTAGCTAATAAATCTTTTATTAGTAGTCTACTACCAGATGTCTATTAGCCGCGGACTGTCTACTCTATAGCATTATTAAATCTCCCAGATTTTACTATAGCACTATTCATAATAGTGGATGCTTACGGCACCAGGCTATAATTTGACACGTCCTTAAATGCGATTTACCTACTTTGAAAGCACGCTTTTGCAGTGTTAAAACATTATTTGATTGTAACTATTTAATTACATCACGTTTACCACGGCTTATCAAACCAGTCCCCTGTCACTCTCGTGTCAGACGAGACTGCTCTCAAAGTCCCTTGCACTGTTTTAGTGCAGGGCACATTTACATGACAAAAGTCACTTTGCGCAGTGAGAAAAGGGTCTCCCCCGCCCACACATGCATCAACTGCTGTCCTCTGTGCTGCCTGAGCACCCAGCAAAATAGCCTACTTTTATTGTGTGGTTCACAGATAAAAGCACTATTATTATTTTAAACGGTCGGGTCTTAATCCGGCACAATTAAAACGTTATTGTTTGGTTCAAATAGTCTAAAAATCGGTTTCCTACCGACCGCCGATACAGAGTCATCTGCTCTAATCGATCAAATGACTAAATGCCAAACTTTTGTTTAAACCACAGTCACTCATTTGGGGTGGCTGTGTTTATAACTCCGTTTTCCATAGACCCATATCTATATGACAACGGGTTTTTTACGGTGTCGCATTTAGTTAGCCCAAATCAGACGCATTGCGCGTTTGATATGTAGACACTAACGTGCGCATCGATCGCCATGCGCTTTTACGCACGGCTTCACATTCGTCTGAATATGACCACATCAAGCAAACCACAACCAGTGTCGTCGCGGCAGCGATTCTATCTGAATTGTGGGGTTGCTAGTGAGGCTCGATTCAAACTATATGTGTGTGCCGCGGTCTCAACTCACGGCTTCATCTGTTTAGATTGTGGTTACTTTAGTAACTCCACCGACGCTGTTTCTAGTTTCAACAGCCCAGCCACAACATAAACTGTCTTTAAATCGTGCTCACTGTAGTGAACACTGATTTAAAGCCCTTTACAACACGGTAGCTATTTGAACTGTAATATCATGCCCAACCGGTTTTCAGTCTGGACTGGTATTATGTCTCAAATCGCCCGGGCATAGCCCGACTGTGCGCTCCCAGCGCACGGCACCACATTGCTCGCACGGCGGCGAGTCCAAACTGCACGAACGGACGGTTCTTTTAACCGCACCCGCTCCAAACTGTACAGCCTGATTTAACCTGGTATTAATTGGGCGCTTTAGCAGCCCCACCAAGTATAAAACTGTGCGCTTCGCTAGCGCACGGCATCGGATTGAAACTGGAATATGTTAATGACTGTTTCAATTCGACTCGCTGCCGTAGCAACGGTTTAAACGGTGCGCCTCTAACAGCGCAACGATTTGCAACAGCGCACTGTGGTTTTAGTGCGCGGCAGCGCTTCTAAATCTATGCACTTTAGCTGCACTACGATTTAGAACTGTGTGCTCTGATAGAGCCACGATTTACGGTGCGCATTAGTGCGCAACGATTTAAGACTGTGCGCTTCACTAGCGCAACGATTTAAAACTGTATATTTATACTGTTTTAATTTGTGCGCTCTGATAGCGCATCAAATCGCACCTGTGCACTGATTAAGTGCACGGCCGCGATTTAAAACTGTCCGGTTTTTGGTGAGATTTGCCGGGATCCGAATTCCCAAGAGATACAGCAGATAAGCTACGTTCAATACGCACAATTGATTTATTTAATGCTTCAATAATTTCCTTGTTTTACGAATCAAATATGCTTTTTATAGGGTTTTTTATTAGTTCATTTAAACATAAAACACATATAACAACATTCACACATTTGTTCAAACTTCCCCAATGCAGACTGACAAATAGTACCCTGGAACTTGTGCATTTGGCACGCCCTTAAAGTCTAAAGCCTAACCTACTCTCATTTGGTGAAGTGTGGTTAATATTGAACACTTGTAACTATGTGTGGCGTGTGCCACTTCCAACTATGTGTGTGGTACTTCCACCTATGTGGTTTTAAATCTACCATTCAAGATTATTGATTTGGAGACAAGAACACATATAAACATTTAGTTACAATCTAATTATCATTACACATTTATAACATATTTATGGAATAATGCACATATCATATGATTATATTTACCGCTGGCCTCATGCTGATCTCTATCTTGTCACGGTGGTGTGGTGTAGAATCTAACTTCAACTTTCCATCAACAGTGTACTTAGACCAAAGAGAATGCCTTTGCAGCCAATCAAATGACAGGGTCAGTTTTCCTGCCCCCGTCCTTTAGCCAATGAGAAGCCACAGACACCTTTGCCTGTGGATTCTGACATCAGCCCCTCGCAACAGCCCCACCACTTCCGGTCATGCGAGCTGTTGCTTACCTAGATCAAATGTCTAGTTTAACTGTAAGATCATTACATTCTTATATTATCTAGGCTTTACTAACCCAGTATAATATTGGTTACATTTAGAACACATTTTACAATGAAAGGAAGAATTACCAGATTATGGCATCTCCCTCCTACACATTTGCTCAGTGACTCAGAGGTCTCCCCTGCCAGCCTGTGGCCAGGTCATAAATCCCTTTGTTCCCTTGACTGGCACTGATAAGGATTTCCACAACCCCCTACCAATGGTGGCTCCAATGGAATGTGCTGTGAGAGACTGCAGTTCTCCCTTGCAGTCTCATCAGGGTGAAAATAGCTGATCAATAATTATGACCTATTCTATATTACCACACTTCTGATAACACATCTTCGCACATCCATATATAATTCGACAAACACATACCAGCACACATGCAAGCAAGCCTTCATCCATATGTTTATGATTCGTTCATCAATGATCAAATCACTACATAAACGTTGATTATGACTGCCTTGACGACATGATAGCCTATCTCTCATGCAGGCATCACTGACACTCACCCACAGGACTTTAATATCACAGCAGTGCACAGTCTCACATTCATGGCGATGCGATGTCGATGTGTCATGTAGGTGCGTGCGTGCGTGGACATGACAGCAAGGCAAGCGAGGTGAGAGGGAAACAGACAGGGTAGGCCTACAACTTTATTTAATTCATGCAGGTGTTCGTTGTTTTTTAAATTAACAACACACCAGTTAGTTGGGCTTGCAAGTTGCGTGTGCGTGCAGCGTGTGTGTGTGTGTGTGTGTGTGTGTGTGTGTGTGTGTGTGTGTGTGTGTGTGTGTGTGTGTGTGTGTGTGTGTGTGTGTGTGTGTGTGTGTGTGTGTGTGTGTGTGTGTGTGTGTGTGTATGAGAGAGGGGGGGTGACTTGAGGCGGGCAGAAAGGCACGGTAACCATGGTTTCCAGATCGTATAGCAGTGTTTCAGGTCGCAAAAACGAGGGCGAGGCTTGAGTTCTTAGGGCGTGCAAGATCAAATTCAGCCGTGACATTTATTAACGTGAGAACGAAATTAAGGAAGGATCAGCTGTTTGCGATCACTTTATAAATGCCTTGGCAACGTGGGTGTACTACGAAACCTGCACTCGAATCTGTGGCAGATTTTACACTCGATTGATAAATGAGGGCCTATGATCCTATAGTTTACTGTCTCTCTGCATTCTATGATCCTATAGTTTACTGAGACGCTACACTGTCTCTCTGCATTCTATGATCCTATAGTTTACTGAGACGCTACACTGTCTCTCTGCATTCTATGATCCTATAGTTTACTGTCTCTCTGCATTCTATGATCCTATAGTTTACTGTCTCTCTGCATTCTATGATCCTATAGTTTACTGAGACGCTACACTGTCTCTCTGCATTCTATGATCCTATAGTTTACTGTCATTCTGCATTCTATGATCCTATAGTTTACTGAGACGCTACACTGTCTCTCTGCATTCTATGATCCTATAGTTTACTGTCTCTCTGCATTCTATGATCCTATAGTTTACTGAGACGCTACACTGTCTCTCTGCATTCTATGATCCTATAGTTTACTGTCTCTCTGCATTCTATGATCCTATAGTTTACTGTCTCTCTGTATTCTATGATCCTATAGTTTACTGTCTCTCTGCATTCTATGATCCTATAGTTTACTGAGACGCTACACTGTCTCTCTGCATTCTATGATCCTATAGTTTACTGTCATTCTGCATTCTATGATCCTATAGTTTACTGAGACGCTACACTGTCTCTCTGCATTCTATGATCCTATAGTTTACTGTCTCTCTGCATTCTATGATCCTATAGTTTACTGAGACGCTACACTGTCTCTCTGCATTCTATGATCCTATAGTTTACTGTCTCTCTGCATTCTATGATCCTATAGTTTACTGAGACGCTACACTGTCTCTCTGCATTCTATGATCCTATAGTTTACTGAGACGCTACACTGTCTCTCTGCATTCTATGATCCTATAGTTTACTGTCTCTCTGCATTCTATGATCCTATAGTTTACTGTCTCTCTGCATTCTATGATCCTATAGTTTACTGTCTCTCTGTATTCTATGATCCTATAGTTTACTGTCTCTCTGCATTCTATGATCCTATAGTTTACTGAGACGCTACACTGTCTCTCTGCATTCTATGATCCTATAGTTTACTGTCATTCTGCATTCTATGATCCTATAGTTTACTGAGACGCTACACTGTCTCTCTGCATTCTATGATCCTATAGTTTACTGTCTCTCTGCATTCTATGATCCTATAGTTTACTGAGACGCTACACTGTCTCTCTGCATTCTATGATCCTATAGTTTACTGTCTCTCTGCATTCTATGATCCTATAGTTTAGTGAGACGCTACACTGTCTCTCTGCATTCTATGATCCTATAGTTTACTGAGACACTACACTGTCTCTCTGCATTCTATGATCCTATAGTTTACTGTCTCTCTGCATTCTATGATCCTATAGTTTACTGTCTCTCTGCATTCTATGATCCTATAGTTTACTGAGAGGCTACACTGTCTCTCTGCATTCTATGATCCTATAGGTTACTGAGACGCTACACTGTCTCTCTGCATTCTATGATCCTATAGTTTACTGTCTCTCTGCATTCTATGATCCTATAGTTTACTGTCTCTCTGCATTCTATGATCCTATAGTTTACTGAGACACTACACTGTCTCTCTGCATTCTATGATCCTATAGTTTACTGTCTCTCTGCATTCTATGATCCTATAGTTTACTGTCTCTCTGCATTCTATGATCCTATAGTTTACTGTCTCTCTGCATTCTATGATCTTATAGTTTACTGTCTCTCTGCATTCTATGATCCTATAGTTTACTGAGACACTACACTGTCTCTCTGCATTCTATGATCCTATAGTTTACTGTCTCTCTGCATTCTATGATCCTATAGTTTACTGTCTCTCTGCATTCTATGATCCTATAGTTTACTGAGACACTACACTGTCTCTGCATTATATGACCCTATAGTTTACTGAGACGCTACACTGTCTCTCTGCATTCTATGATCCTATAGTTTACTGTCTCTCTGCATTCTATGATCCTATAGTTTACTGTCTCTCTGCATTCTATGATCCTATAGTTTACTGTCTCTCTGCATTCTATGATCTATAGTTTACTGAGACTACACTGTCTCTCTGCATTCTATGATCCTATAGTTTACTGTCTCTCTGCATTCTATGATCCTATAGTTTACTGTCTCTCTGCATTCTATGATCCTATAGTTTACTGTCTCTCTGCATTCTATGATCCTATAGTTTACTGTCTCTCTGCATTCTATGATCCTATAGTTTACTGAGACACTACACTGTCTCTCTGCATTCTATGATCCTATAGTTTACTGTCTCTCTGCATTCTATGATCCTATAGTTTACTGTCTCTCTGCATTCTATGATCCTATAGTTTACTGAGACACTACACTGTCTCTCTGCATTATATGACCCTATAGTTTACTGAGACGCTACACTGTCTCTCTGCATTCTATGATCCTATAGTTTACTGTCTCTCTGCATTCTATGATCCTATAGTTTACTGTCTCTCTGCATTCTATGATCCTATAGTTTACTGTCTCTGCATTCTATGATCCTATAGGTTACTGAGACACTACACTGTCTCTCTGCATTCTATGATCCTATAGTTTACTTTCTCTCTGCATTCTATGATCCTATAGTTTACTGTCTCTCTGCATTCTATGATCCTATAGTTTACTGAGACACTACACTGTCTCTCTGCATTATATGACCCTATAGTTTACTGTCTCTCTGCATTCTATGATCCTATAGTTTACTGTCTCTCTGCATTCTATGGCCCTCATTTATCAACCATGCGTACGCCAAAATATGGGCGCACGCCGAAATTAACGACATTTTCGGGATTTAACATTTCCGGCAAAGCTTGAAATTGAACGTGACAACGTTCAAAACCCACGTCTGCTCGGGACCTGGCGTATGTTTTGTCCTCACCTGTTTTTCTGTCTTAGAACGGCGGAGCAGCATTGTTTGACCAGCTGAGAGGCTGTCACAGGCATTTAAACATATGTTTTCACTCCTAAAATGTTAATATAAAACGGTATGTGTATGCAGTAAAAAACAAGAGAGAGATTTCCAACTTTACAAGTAATTAAAATCGCGCAATTAAAAACAATATAACATGTTTACAATGTATTAGTTTGTGCTTAATCAAACAGTGCTTTACTGGCCTTGTTATGCGAGCGCACTTGTGAGATGATTTTGGAGCGCATGCAGTGATGCGGCATATGTGATTATGATATTATTAAAAAAAAGGCATAAATGGACTGCATGCCTTTATTTCCAAGTGACAATGACAAGCATACAGCTTGCCTATTTGTAGTAAGTACTAGCAGGCTATAGGCGTAAGGGGCTTAATCATTCACCATTTAAATAAGTGCTTAGACAGGTTTTGACAGTTTTGACAGTTCAGATAAAAGCGAGATCATTTTCGGGGGTCGGGGGAGGACGGGACCGCGGCGTGCGTCGCCAACACATACCAGCACACATGCAAGCAAGCCTTCATCCATATGTTTATGATTTGTTCATCAATGATCAAATCACTACATAAACGTTGATTATGACTGCCTTGACGACATGATAGCCTATCTCTCATGCAGGCATCACTGACACTCACCCACAGGACTTTAATATCACAGCAGTGCGCAGTCTCACGCCTTCGCCGTGCACTGCGCACGAATGGGTAAAATTAATATAGGCCAGCCCAAACGTATTCCATTCATGGCGATGCGATGTCGATGTGTCATGTAGGTGCGTGCGTGCGTGGACATGACAGCAAGGCAAGCGAGGTGAGAGGGAAACAGACAGGGTAGGCCTACAACTTTATTTAATTCATGCAGGTGTTCGTTGTTTTTTTAATTAACAACACACCAGTTAGTTGGGCTTGCAAGTTGCGTGTGCGTGCAGCGTGTGTGCGTCTGTGTGTGTGTGTCTGTGTGTGTGTGTGTGTGTGTGTGTGTGTGTGTGTGTGTGTGTGTGTGTGTATGAGAGAGGGGGGGTGACTTGAGGCGGGCAGAAAGGCACGGTAACCATGGTTTCCAGATCGTATAGCAGTGTTTCAGGTCACAAAAACGAGGGCGAGGCTTGAGTTATTAGGGCGTGCAAGATCAAATTCAGCCGTGACATTTATTAACGTGAGAACGAAATTAAGGAAGGATCAGCTGTTTGCGATCACTTTATAAATGCCGTGGCGACGTGGGTGTACTACGAAACCTGCACTCGAATCTGTGGCAGATTTTACACTCGATTGATAAATGAGGGCCTATGATCCTATAGTTTACTGTCTCTCTGCATTCTATGATCCTATAGTTTACTGAGACGCTACACTGTCTCTCTGCATTCTATGATCCTATAGTTTACTGTCTCTCTGCATTCTATGATCCTATAGTTTACTGAGACGCTACACTGTCTCTCTGCATTCTATGATCCTATAGTTTACTGTCTCTCTGCATTCTATGATCCTATAGTTTACTGAGACACTACACTGTCTCTCTGCATTCTATGATCCTATAGTTTACTGTCTCTCTGCATTCTATGATCCTATAGTTTACTGTCTCTCTGCATTCTATGATCTTATAGTTTACTGTCTCTCTGCATTCTATGATCCTATAGTTTACTGAGACACTACACTGTCTCTCTGCATTCTATGATCCTATAGTTTACTGTCTCTCTGCATTCTATGATCCTATAGTTTACTGTCTCTCTGCATTCTATGATCCTATAGTTTACTGAGACACTACACTGTCTCTCTGCATTATATGACCCTATAGTTTACTGAGACGCTACACTGTCTCTCTGCATTCTATGATCCTATAGTTTACTGTGTCTCTGCATTCTATGATCCTATAGTTTACTGTCTCTCTGCATTCTATGATCTATAGTTTACTGAGACTACACTGTCTCTCTGCATTCTATGATCCTATAGTTTACTGTCTCTCTGCATTCTATGATCCTATAGTTTACTGTCTCTCTGCATTCTATGATCCTATAGTTTACTGTCTCTCTGCATTCTATGATCTTATAGTTTACTGTCTCTCTGCATTCTATGATCCTATAGTTTACTGAGACACTACACTGTCTCTCTGCATTCTATGATCCTATAGTTTACTGTCTCTCTGCATTCTATGATCCTATAGTTTACTGTCTCTCTGCATTCTATGATCCTATAGTTTACTGAGACACTACACTGTCTCTCTGCATTATATGACCCTATAGTTTACTGAGACGCTACACTGTCTCTCTGCATTCTATGATCCTATAGTTTACTGTCTCTCTGCATTCTATGATCCTATAGTTTACTGTCTCTCTGCATTCTATGATCTATAGTTTACTGAGACTACACTGTCTCTCTGCATTCTATGATCCTATAGTTTACTGTCTCTCTGCATTCTATGATCCTATAGTTTACTGTCTCTCTGCATTCTATGATCCTATAGTTTACTGTCTCTCTGCATTCTATGATCCTATAGTTTACTGAGACACTATACTGTCTCTCTGCATTCTATGATCCTATAGTTTACTTTCTCTCTGCATTCTATGATCCTATAGTTTACTGTCTCTCTGCATTCTATGATCCTATAGTTTACCTGAGACGCTACACTGTCTCTCTGCATTCTATGATCCTATAGTTTACTGTCTCTCTGCATTCTATGATCCTATAGTTTACTGTCTCTCTGCATTCTATGGCCCTCATTTATCAACCATGCGTACGCCAAAATATGGGCGCACGCCGAAATTAACGACATTTTCGGGATTTAACATTTCCGGCAAAGCTTGAAATTGAACGTGACAACGTTCAAAACCCACGTCTGCTCGGGACCTGGCGTACGTTTTGTCCTCACCTGTTTTTCTGTCTTAGAACGGCGGAGCAGCATTGTTTGACCAGCTGAGAGGCTGTCACAGGCATTTAAACATATGTTTTCACTCCTAAAATGTTAATATAAAACGGTATGTGTATGCAGTAAAAAACAAGAGAGAGATTTCCAACTTTACAAGTAATTAAAATCGCGCAATTAAAAACAATATAACATGTTTACAATGTATTAGTTTGTGCTTAATCAAACAGTGCTTTACTGGCCTTGTTATGCGAGCGCACTTGTGAGATGATTTTGGAGCGCATGCAGTGATGCGGCATATGTGATTATGATATTATTAAAAAAAAGGCATAAATGGACTGCATGCCTTTATTTCCAAGTGACAATGACAAGCATACAGCTTGCCTATTTGTAGTAAGTACTAGCAGGCTATAGGCGTAAGGGGCTTAATCATTCACCATTTAAATAAGTGCTTAGACAGGTTTTGACAGTTTTGACAGTTCAGATAAAAGCGAGATCATTTTCGGGGGTCGGGGGAGGACGGGACCGCGGCGTGCGTCGCCAACACATACCAGCACACATGCAAGCAAGCCTTCATCCATATGTTTATGATTCGTTCATCAATGATCAAATCACTACATAAACGTTGATTATGACTGCCTTGACGACATGATAGCCTATCTCTCATGCAGGCATCACTGACACTCACCCACAGGACTTTAATATCACAGCAGTGCGCAGTCTCACGCCTTCGCCGTGCACTGCGCACGAATGGGTAAAATTAATATAGGCCAGCCCAAACGTATTCCATTCATGGCGATGCGATGTCGATGTGTCATGTAGGTGCGTGCGTGCGTGGACATGACAGCAAGGCAAGCGAGGTGAGAGGGAAACAGACAGGGTAGGCCTACAACTTTATTTAATTCATGCAGGTGTTCTTTGTTTTTTTAATTAACAACACACCAGTTAGTTGGGCTTGCAAGTTGCGTGTGCGTGCAGCGTGTGTGCGTCTGTGTGTGTGTGTGTGTGTGTGTGTCTGTGTGTGTGTGTGTGTGTGTGTGTGTGTGTGTGTGTGTGTGTGTGTGTATGAGAGAGGGGGGGTGAATTGAGGCGGGCAGAAAGGCACGGTAACCATGGTTTCCAGATCGTATAGCAGTGTTTCAGGTCGCAAAAACGAGGGCGAGGCTTGAGTTATTAGGGCGTGCAAGATCAAATTCAGCCGTGACATTTATTAACGTGAGAACGAAATTAAGGAAGGATCAGCTGTTTGCGATCACTTTATAAATGCCGTGGCGACGTGGGTGTACTACGAAACCTGCACTCGAATCTGTGGCAGATTTTACACTCGATTGATAAATGAGGGCCTATGATCCTATAGTTTACTGTCTCTCTGCATTCTATGATCCTATAGTTTACTGAGACGCTACACTGTCTCTCTGCATTCTATGATCCTATAGTTTACTGTCTCTCTGCATTCTATGATCCTATAGTTTACTGAGACGCTACACTGTCTCTCTGCATTCTATGATCCTATAGTTTACTGAGACGCTACACTGTCTCTCTGCATTCTATGATCCTATAGTTTACTGTCTCTCTGCATTCTA
Source organism: Protomyctophum parallelum (assembly GCF_964188405.1). Lineage (NCBI taxonomy): Eukaryota > Metazoa > Chordata > Actinopteri > Myctophiformes > Myctophidae > Protomyctophum > Protomyctophum parallelum. The sequence goes on along the minus strand of NC_139699.1, from coordinate 591,752 downwards.
TGATCCTATAGTTTACTGTCTCTCTGCATTCTATGATCCTATAGGTTACTGAGACGCTACACTGTCTCTCTGCATTCTATGATCCTATAGTTTACTGTCTCTCTGCATTCTATGATCCTATATTTTACTGTCTCTCTGCATTCTATGATCCTATAGTTTACTGAGACACTACACTGTCTCTCTGCATTCTATGATCCTATAGTTTACTGTCTCTCTGCATTCTATGATCCTATAGTTTACTGTCTCTCTGCATTCTATGATCTTATAGTTTACTGTCTCTCTGCATTCTATGATCCTATAGTTTACTGAGACACTACACTGTCTCTCTGCATTCTATGATCCTATAGTTTACTGTCTCTCTGCATTCTATGATCCTATAGTTTACTGTCTCTCTGCATTCTATGATCCTATAGTTTACTGAGACGCTACACTGTCTCTCTGCATTCTATGATCCTATAGTTTACTGTGTCTCTGCATTCTATGATCCTATAGTTTACTGTCTCTCTGCATTCTATGATCCTATAGTTTACTGTCTCTCTGCATTCTATGATCTATAGTTTACTGAGACTACACTGTCTCTCTGCATTCTATGATCCTATAGTTTACTGTCTCTCTGCATTCTATGATCCTATAGTTTACTGTCTCTCTGCATTCTATGATCCTATAGTTTACTGAGACGCTACACTGTCTCTCTGCATTCTATGATCCTATAGTTTACTGTCTCTCTGCATTCTATGATCCTATAGTTTACTGAGACGCTACACTGTCTCTCTGCATTCTATGATCCTATAGTTTACTGTCTCTCTGCATTCTATGATCCTATAGTTTACTGAGACACTACACTGTCTCTCTGCATTCTATGATCCTATAGTTTACTGTCTCTCTGCATTCTATGATCCTATAGTTTACTGTCTCTCTGCATTCTATGATCTTATAGTTTACTGTCTCTCTGCATTCTATGATCCTATAGTTTACTGAGACACTACACTGTCTCTCTGCATTCTATGATCCTATAGTTTACTGTCTCTCTGCATTCTATGATCCTATAGTTTACTGTCTCTCTGCATTCTATGATCCTATAGTTTACTGAGACACTACACTGTCTCTCTGCATTATATGACCCTATAGTTTACTGAGACGCTACACTGTCTCTCTGCATTCTATGATCCTATAGTTTACTGTGTCTCTGCATTCTATGATCCTATAGTTTACTGTCTCTCTGCATTCTATGATCTATAGTTTACTGAGACTACACTGTCTCTCTGCATTCTATGATCCTATAGTTTACTGTCTCTCTGCATTCTATGATCCTATAGTTTACTGTCTCTCTGCATTCTATGATCCTATAGTTTACTGTCTCTCTGCATTCTATGATCTTATAGTTTACTGTCTCTCTGCATTCTATGATCCTATAGTTTACTGAGACACTACACTGTCTCTCTGCATTCTATGATCCTATAGTTTACTGTCTCTCTGCATTCTATGATCCTATAGTTTACTGTCTCTCTGCATTCTATGATCCTATAGTTTACTGAGACACTACACTGTCTCTCTGCATTATATGACCCTATAGTTTACTGAGACGCTACACTGTCTCTCTGCATTCTATGATCCTATAGTTTACTGTCTCTCTGCATTCTATGATCCTATAGTTTACTGTCTCTCTGCATTCTATGATCTATAGTTTACTGAGACTACACTGTCTCTCTGCATTCTATGATCCTATAGTTTACTGTCTCTCTGCATTCTATGATCCTATAGTTTACTGTCTCTCTGCATTCTATGATCCTATAGTTTACTGTCTCTCTGCATTCTATGATCCTATAGTTTACTGAGACACTATACTGTCTCTCTGCATTCTATGATCCTATAGTTTACTTTCTCTCTGCATTCTATGATCCTATAGTTTACTGTCTCTCTGCATTCTATGATCCTATAGTTTACCTGAGACGCTACACTGTCTCTCTGCATTCTATGATCCTATAGTTTACTGTCTCTCTGCATTCTATGATCCTATAGTTTACTGTCTCTCTGCATTCTATGGCCCTCATTTATCAACCATGCGTACGCCAAAATATGGGCGCACGCCGAAATTAACGACATTTTCGGGATTTAACATTTCCGGCAAAGCTTGAAATTGAACGTGACAACGTTCAAAACCCACGTCTGCTCGGGACCTGGCGTACGTTTTGTCCTCACCTGTTTTTCTGTCTTAGAACGGCGGAGCAGCATTGTTTGACCAGCTGAGAGGCTGTCACAGGCATTTAAACATATGTTTTCACTCCTAAAATGTTAATATAAAACGGTATGTGTATGCAGTAAAAAACAAGAGAGAGATTTCCAACTTTACAAGTAATTAAAATCGCGCAATTAAAAACAATATAACATGTTTACAATGTATTAGTTTGTGCTTAATCAAACAGTGCTTTACTGGCCTTGTTATGCGAGCGCACTTGTGAGATGATTTTGGAGCGCATGCAGTGATGCGGCATATGTGATTATGATATTATAAAAAAAAAGGCATAAATGGACTGCATGCCTTTATTTCCAAGTGACAATGACAAGCATACAGCTTGCCTATTTGTAGTAAGTACTAGCAGGCTATAGGCGTAAGGGGCTTAATCATTCACCATTTAAATAAGTGCTTAGACAGGTTTTGACAGTTTTGACAGTTCAGATAAAAGCGAGATCATTTTCGGGGGTCGGGGGAGGACGGGACCGCGGCGTGCGTCGCCAACACATACCAGCACACATGCAAGCAAGCCTTCATCCATATGTTTATGATTCGTTCATCAATGATCAAATCACTACATAAACGTTGATTATGACTGCCTTGACGACATGATAGCCTATCTCTCATGCAGGCATCACTGACACTCACCCACAGGACTTTAATATCACAGCAGTGCGCAGTCTCACGCCTTCGCCGTGCACTGCGCACGAATGGGTAAAATTAATATAGGCCAGCCCAAACGTATTCCATTCATGGCGATGCGATGTCGATGTGTCATGTAGGTGCGTGCGTGCGTGGACATGACAGCAAGGCAAGCGAGGTGAGAGGGAAACAGACAGGGTAGGCCTACAACTTTATTTAATTCATGCAGGTGTTCGTTGTTTTTTTAATTAACAACACACCAGTTAGTTGGGCTTGCAAGTTGCGTGTGCGTGCAGCGTGTGTGCGTCTGTGTGTGTGTGTGTGTGTGTGTGTGTGTGTGTCTGTGTGTGTGTGTATGTGTGTGTGTGTGTGTGTGTGTGTGTGTGTTTGTGTGTATGAGAGAGGGGGGGTGACTTGAGGCGGGCAGAAAGGCACGGTAACCATGGTTTCCAGATCGTATAGCAATGTTTCAGGTCGCAAAAACGAGGGCGAGGCTTGAGTTATTAGGGAGTGCAAGATCAAATTCAGCCGTGACATTTATTAACGTGAGAACGAAATTAAGGAAGGATCAGCTGTTTGCGATCACTTTATAAATGCCGTGGCGACGTGGGTGTACTACGAAACCTGCACTCGAATCTGTGGCAGATTTTACACTCGATTGATAAATGAGGGCCTATGATCCTATAGTTTACTGTCTCTCTGCATTCTATGATCCTATAGTTTACTGAGACGCTACACTGTCTCTCTGCATTCTATGATCCTATAGTTTACTGAGACGCTACACTGTCTCTCTGCATTCTATGATCCTATAGTTTACTGTCTCTCTGCATTCTATGATCCTATAGTTTAGTGAGACGCTACACTGTCTCTCTGCATTCTATGATCCTATAGTTTACTGAGACACTACACTGTCTCTCTGCATTCTATGATCCTATAGTTTACTGTCTCTCTGCATTCTATGATCCTATAGTTTACTGTCTCTCTGCATTCTATGATCCTATAGTTTACTGAGAGGCTACACTGTCTCTCTGCATTCTATGATCCTATAGGTTACTGAGACGCTACACTGTCTCTCTGCATTCTATGATCCTATAGTTTACTGTCTCTCTGCATTCTATGATCCTATAGTTTACTGTCTCTCTGCATTCTATGATCCTATAGTTTACTGAGACACTACACTGTCTCTCTGCATTCTATGATCCTATAGTTTACTGTCTCTCTGCATTCTATGATCCTATAGTTTACTGTCTCTCTGCATTCTATGATCCTATAGTTTACTGTCTCTCTGCATTCTATGATCTTATAGTTTACTGTCTCTCTGCATTCTATGATCCTATAGTTTACTGAGACACTACACTGTCTCTCTGCATTCTATGATCCTATAGTTTACTGTCTCTCTGCATTCTATGATCCTATAGTTTACTGTCTCTCTGCATTCTATGATCCTATAGTTTACTGAGACACTACACTGTCTCTGCATTATATGACCCTATAGTTTACTGAGACGCTACACTGTCTCTCTGCATTCTATGATCCTATAGTTTACTGTCTCTCTGCATTCTATGATCCTATAGTTTACTGTCTCTCTGCATTCTATGATCTATAGTTTACTGAGACTACACTGTCTCTCTGCATTCTATGATCCTATAGTTTACTGTCTCTCTGCATTCTATGATCCTATAGTTTACTGTCTCTCTGCATTCTATGATCCTATAGTTTACTGTCTCTCTGCATTCTATGATCCTATAGTTTACTGTCTCTCTGCATTCTATGATCCTATAGTTTACTGAGACACTACACTGTCTCTCTGCATTCTATGATCCTATAGTTTACTGTCTCTCTGCATTCTATGATCCTATAGTTTACTGTCTCTCTGCATTCTATGATCCTATAGTTTACTGAGACACTACACTGTCTCTCTGCATTATATGACCCTATAGTTTACTGAGACGCTACACTGTCTCTCTGCATTCTATGATCCTATAGTTTACTTTATCTCTGCATTCTATGATCCTATAGTTTACTGTCTCTCTGCATTCTATGATCCTATAGTTTACTGAGACACTACACTGTCTCTCTGCATTATATGACCCTATAGTTTACTGTCTCTCTGCATTCTATGATCCTATAGTTTACTGTCTCTCTGCATTCTATGGCCCTCATTTATCAACCATGCGTACGCCAAAATATGGGCGCACGCCGAAATTAACGACATTTTCGGGATTTAACATTTCCGGCAAAGCTTGAAATTGAACGTGACAACGTTCAAAACCCACGTCTGCTCGGGACCTGGCGTACGTTTTGTCCTCACCTGTTTTTCTGTCTTAGAACGGCGGAGCAGCATTGTTTGACCAGCTGAGAGGCTGTCACAGGCATTTAAACATATGTTTTCACTCCTAAAATGTTAATATAAAACGGTATGTGTATGCAGTAAAAAACAAGAGAGAGATTTCCAACTTTACAAGTAATTAAAATCGCGCAATTAAAAACAATATAACATGTTTACAATGTATTAGTTTGTGCTTAATCAAACAGTGCTTTACTGGCCTTGTTATGCGAGCGCACTTGTGAGATGATTTTGGAGCGCATGCGGTGATGCGGCATATGTGATTATGATATTATTAAAAAAAAGGCATAAATGGACTGCATGCCTTTATTTCCAAGTGACAATGACAAGCATACAGCTTGCCTATTTGTAGTAAGTACTAGCAGGCTATAGGCGTAAGGGGCTTAATCATTCACCATTTAAATAAGTGCTTAGACAGGTTTTGACAGTTTTGACAGTTCAGATAAAAGCGAGATCATTTTCGGGGGTCGGGGGAGGACGGGACCGCGGTGTGCGTCGCCAACACATACCAGCACACATGCAAGCAAGCCTTCATCCATATGTTTATGATTCGTTCATCAATGATCAAATCACTACATAAACGTTGATTATGACTGCCTTGACGACATGATAGCCTATCTCTCATGCAGGCATCACTGACACTCACCCACAGGACTTTAATATCACAGCAGTGCGCAGTCTCACGCCTTCGCCGTGCACTGCGCACGAATGGGTAAAATTAATATAGGCCAGCCCAAACGTATTCCATTCATGGCGATGCGATGTCGATGTGTCATGTAGGTGCGTGCGTGCGTGGACATGACAGCAAGGCAAGCGAGGTGAGAGGGAAACAGACAGGGTAGGCCTACAACTTTATTTAATTCATGCAGGTGTTCGTTGTTTTTTTAATTAACAACACACCAGTTAGTTGGGCTTGCAAGTTGCGTGTGCGTGCAGCGTGTGTGCGTCTGTGTGTGTGTGTGTGTGTGTGTGTGTGTGTGTCTGTGTGTGTGTGTATGTGTGTGTGTGTGTGTGTGTGTGTGTGTGTTTGTGTGTATGAGAGAGGGGGGGTGACTTGAGGCGGGCAGAAAGGCACGGTAACCATGGTTTCCAGATCGTATAGCAATGTTTCAGGTCGCAAAAACGAGGGCGAGGCTTGAGTTATTAGGGAGTGCAAGATCAAATTCAGCCGTGACATTTATTAACGTGAGAACGAAATTAAGGAAGGATCAGCTGTTTGCGATCACTTTATAAATGCCGTGGCGACGTGGGTGTACTACGAAACCTGCACTCGAATCTGTGGCAGATTTTACACTCGATTGATAAATGAGGGCCTATGATCCTATAGTTTACTGTCTCTCTGCATTCTATGATCCTATAGTTTACTGAGACGCTACACTGTCTCTCTGCATTCTATGATCCTATAGTTTACTGAGACGCTACACTGTCTCTCTGCATTCTATGATCCTATAGTTTACTGTCTCTCTGCATTCTATGATCCTATAGTTTAGTGAGACGCTACACTGTCTCTCTGCATTCTATGATCCTATAGTTTACTGAGACACTACACTGTCTCTCTGCATTCTATGATCCTATAGTTTACTGTCTCTCTGCATTCTATGATCCTATAGTTTACTGTCTCTCTGCATTCTATGATCCTATAGTTTACTGAGAGGCTACACTGTCTCTCTGCATTCTATGATCCTATAGGTTACTGAGACGCTACACTGTCTCTCTGCATTCTATGATCCTATAGTTTACTGTCTCTCTGCATTCTATGATCCTATAGTTTACTGTCTCTCTGCATTCTATGATCCTATAGTTTACTGAGACACTACACTGTCTCTCTGCATTCTATGATCCTATAGTTTACTGTCTCTCTGCATTCTATGATCCTATAGTTTACTGTCTCTCTGCATTCTATGATCCTATAGTTTACTGTCTCTCTGCATTCTATGATCTTATAGTTTACTGTCTCTCTGCATTCTATGATCCTATAGTTTACTGAGACACTACACTGTCTCTCTGCATTCTATGATCCTATAGTTTACTGTCTCTCTGCATTCTATGATCCTATAGTTTACTGTCTCTCTGCATTCTATGATCCTATAGTTTACTGAGACACTACACTGTCTCTGCATTATATGACCCTATAGTTTACTGAGACGCTACACTGTCTCTCTGCATTCTATGATCCTATAGTTTACTGTCTCTCTGCATTCTATGATCCTATAGTTTACTGTCTCTCTGCATTCTATGATCCTATAGTTTACTGTCTCTCTGCATTCTATGATCTATAGTTTACTGAGACTACACTGTCTCTCTGCATTCTATGATCCTATAGTTTACTGTCTCTCTGCATTCTATGATCCTATAGTTTACTGTCTCTCTGCATTCTATGATCCTATAGTTTACTGTCTCTCTGCATTCTATGATCCTATAGTTTACTGTCTCTCTGCATTCTATGATCCTATAGTTTACTGAGACACTACACTGTCTCTCTGCATTCTATGATCCTATAGTTTACTGTCTCTCTGCATTCTATGATCCTATAGTTTACTGTCTCTCTGCATTCTATGATCCTATAGTTTACTGAGACACTACACTGTCTCTCTGCATTATATGACCCTATAGTTTACTGAGACGCTACACTGTCTCTCTGCATTCTATGATCCTATAGTTTACTGTCTCTCTGCATTCTATGATCCTATAGTTTACTGTCTCTCTGCATTCTATGATCCTATAGTTTACTGTCTCTGCATTCTATGATCCTATAGGTTACTGAGACACTACACTGTCTCTCTGCATTCTATGATCCTATAGTTTACTTTCTCTCTGCATTCTATGATCCTATAGTTTACTGTCTCTCTGCATTCTATGATCCTATAGTTTACTGAGACACTACACTGTCTCTCTGCATTATATGACCCTATAGTTTACTGTCTCTCTGCATTCTATGATCCTATAGTTTACTGTCTCTCTGCATTCTATGGCCCTCATTTATCAACCATGCGTACGCCAAAATATGGGCGCACGCCGAAATTAACGACATTTTCGGGATTTAACATTTCCGGCAAAGCTTGAAATTGAACGTGACAACGTTCAAAACCCACGTCTGCTCGGGACCTGGCGTATGTTTTGTCCTCACCTGTTTTTCTGTCTTAGAACGGCGGAGCAGCATTGTTTGACCAGCTGAGAGGCTGTCACAGGCATTTAAACATATGTTTTCACTCCTAAAATGTTAATATAAAACGGTATGTGTATGCAGTAAAAAACAAGAGAGAGATTTCCAACTTTACAAGTAATTAAAATCGCGCAATTAAAAACAATATAACATGTTTACAATGTATTAGTTTGTGCTTAATCAAACAGTGCTTTACTGGCCTTGTTATGCGAGCGCACTTGTGAGATGATTTTGGAGCGCATGCAGTGATGCGGCATATGTGATTATGATATTATTAAAAAAAAGGCATAAATGGACTGCATGCCTTTATTTCCAAGTGACAATGACAAGCATACAGCTTGCCTATTTGTAGTAAGTACTAGCAGGCTATAGGCGTAAGGGGCTTAATCATTCACCATTTAAATAAGTGCTTAGACAGGTTTTGACAGTTTTGACAGTTCAGATAAAAGCGAGATCATTTTCGGGGGTCGGGGGAGGACGGGACCGCGGCGTGCGTCGCCAACACATACCAGCACACATGCAAGCAAGCCTTCATCCATATGTTTATGATTCGTTCATCAATGATCAAATCACTACATAAACGTTGATTATGACTGCCTTGACGACATGATAGCCTATCTCTCATGCAGGCATCACTGACACTCACCCACAGGACTTTAATATCACAGCAGTGCGCAGTCTCACGCCTTCGCCGTGCACTGCGCACGAATGGGTAAAATTAATATAGGCCAGCCCAAACGTATTCCATTCATGGCGATGCGATGTCGATGTGTCATGTAGGTGCGTGCGTGCGTGGACATGACAGCAAGGCAAGCGAGGTGAGAGGGAAACAGACAGGGTAGGCCTACAACTTTATTTAATTCATGCAGGTGTTCGTTGTTTTTTTAATTAACAACACACCAGTTAGTTGGGCTTGCAAGTTGCGTGTGCGTGCAGCGTGTGTGCGTCTGTGTGTGTGTGTCTGTGTGTGTGTGTGTGTGTGTGTGTGTGTGTGTGTGTGTGTGTGTGTGTGTATGAGAGAGGGGGGGTGACTTGAGGCGGGCAGAAAGGCACGGTAACCATGGTTTCCAGATCGTATAGCAGTGTTTCAGGTCACAAAAACGAGGGCGAGGCTTGAGTTATTAGGGCGTGCAAGATCAAATTCAGCCGTGACATTTATTAACGTGAGAACGAAATTAAGGAAGGATCAGCTGTTTGCGATCACTTTATAAATGCCGTGGCGACGTGGGTGTACTACGAAACCTGCACTCGAATCTGTGGCAGATTTTACACTCGATTGATAAATGAGGGCCTATGATCCTATAGTTTACTGTCTCTCTGCATTCTATGATCCTATAGTTTACTGAGACGCTACACTGTCTCTCTGCATTCTATGATCCTATAGTTTACTGTCTCTCTGCATTCTATGATCCTATAGTTTACTGAGACGCTACACTGTCTCTCTGCATTCTATGATCCTATAGTTTACTGTCTCTCTGCATTCTATGATCCTATAGTTTACTGAGACACTACACTGTCTCTCTGCATTCTATGATCCTATAGTTTACTGTCTCTCTGCATTCTATGATCCTATAGTTTACTGTCTCTCTGCATTCTATGATCTTATAGTTTACTGTCTCTCTGCATTCTATGATCCTATAGTTTACTGAGACACTACACTGTCTCTCTGCATTCTATGATCCTATAGTTTACTGTCTCTCTGCATTCTATGATCCTATAGTTTACTGTCTCTCTGCATTCTATGATCCTATAGTTTACTGAGACACTACACTGTCTCTCTGCATTATATGACCCTATAGTTTACTGAGACGCTACACTGTCTCTCTGCATTCTATGATCCTATAGTTTACTGTGTCTCTGCATTCTATGATCCTATAGTTTACTGTCTCTCTGCATTCTATGATCTATAGTTTACTGAGACTACACTGTCTCTCTGCATTCTATGATCCTATAGTTTACTGTCTCTCTGCATTCTATGATCCTATAGTTTACTGTCTCTCTGCATTCTATGATCCTATAGTTTACTGTCTCTCTGCATTCTATGATCTTATAGTTTACTGTCTCTCTGCATTCTATGATCCTATAGTTTACTGAGACACTACACTGTCTCTCTGCATTCTATGATCCTATAGTTTACTGTCTCTCTGCATTCTATGATCCTATAGTTTACTGTCTCTCTGCATTCTATGATCCTATAGTTTACTGAGACACTACACTGTCTCTCTGCATTATATGACCCTATAGTTTACTGAGACGCTACACTGTCTCTCTGCATTCTATGATCCTATAGTTTACTGTCTCTCTGCATTCTATGATCCTATAGTTTACTGTCTCTCTGCATTCTATGATCTATAGTTTACTGAGACTACACTGTCTCTCTGCATTCTATGATCCTATAGTTTACTGTCTCTCTGCATTCTATGATCCTATAGTTTACTGTCTCTCTGCATTCTATGATCCTATAGTTTACTGTCTCTCTGCATTCTATGATCCTATAGTTTACTGAGACACTATACTGTCTCTCTGCATTCTATGATCCTATAGTTTACTTTCTCTCTGCATTCTATGATCCTATAGTTTACTGTCTCTCTGCATTCTATGATCCTATAGTTTACCTGAGACGCTACACTGTCTCTCTGCATTCTATGATCCTATAGTTTACTGTCTCTCTGCATTCTATGATCCTATAGTTTACTGTCTCTCTGCATTCTATGGCCCTCATTTATCAACCATGCGTACGCCAAAATATGGGCGCACGCCGAAATTAACGACATTTTCGGGATTTAACATTTCCGGCAAAGCTTGAAATTGAACGTGACAACGTTCAAAACCCACGTCTGCTCGGGACCTGGCGTACGTTTTGTCCTCACCTGTTTTTCTGTCTTAGAACGGCGGAGCAGCATTGTTTGACCAGCTGAGAGGCTGTCACAGGCATTTAAACATATGTTTTCACTCCTAAAATGTTAATATAAAACGGTATGTGTATGCAGTAAAAAACAAGAGAGAGATTTCCAACTTTACAAGTAATTAAAATCGCGCAATTAAAAACAATATAACATGTTTACAATGTATTAGTTTGTGCTTAATCAAACAGTGCTTTACTGGCCTTGTTATGCGAGCGCACTTGTGAGATGATTTTGGAGCGCATGCAGTGATGCGGCATATGTGATTATGATATTATTAAAAAAAAGGCATAAATGGACTGCATGCCTTTATTTCCAAGTGACAATGACAAGCATACAGCTTGCCTATTTGTAGTAAGTACTAGCAGGCTATAGGCGTAAGGGGCTTAATCATTCACCATTTAAATAAGTGCTTAGACAGGTTTTGACAGTTTTGACAGTTCAGATAAAAGCGAGATCATTTTCGGGGGTCGGGGGAGGACGGGACCGCGGCGTGCGTCGCCAACACATACCAGCACACATGCAAGCAAGCCTTCATCCATATGTTTATGATTCGTTCATCAATGATCAAATCACTACATAAACGTTGATTATGACTGCCTTGACGACATGATAGCCTATCTCTCATGCAGGCATCACTGACACTCACCCACAGGACTTTAATATCACAGCAGTGCGCAGTCTCACGCCTTCGCCGTGCACTGCGCACGAATGGGTAAAATTAATATAGGCCAGCCCAAACGTATTCCATTCATGGCGATGCGATGTCGATGTGTCATGTAGGTGCGTGCGTGCGTGGACATGACAGCAAGGCAAGCGAGGTGAGAGGGAAACAGACAGGGTAGGCCTACAACTTTATTTAATTCATGCAGGTGTTCTTTGTTTTTTTAATTAACAACACACCAGTTAGTTGGGCTTGCAAGTTGCGTGTGCGTGCAGCGTGTGTGCGTCTGTGTGTGTGTGTGTGTGTGTGTGTCTGTGTGTGTGTGTGTGTGTGTGTGTGTGTGTGTGTGTGTGTGTGTGTGTATGAGAGAGGGGGGGTGAATTGAGGCGGGCAGAAAGGCACGGTAACCATGGTTTCCAGATCGTATAGCAGTGTTTCAGGTCGCAAAAACGAGGGCGAGGCTTGAGTTATTAGGGCGTGCAAGATCAAATTCAGCCGTGACATTTATTAACGTGAGAACGAAATTAAGGAAGGATCAGCTGTTTGCGATCACTTTATAAATGCCGTGGCGACGTGGGTGTACTACGAAACCTGCACTCGAATCTGTGGCAGATTTTACACTCGATTGATAAATGAGGGCCTATGATCCTATAGTTTACTGTCTCTCTGCATTCTATGATCCTATAGTTTACTGAGACGCTACACTGTCTCTCTGCATTCTATGATCCTATAGTTTACTGTCTCTCTGCATTCTATGATCCTATAGTTTACTGAGACGCTACACTGTCTCTCTGCATTCTATGATCCTATAGTTTACTGAGACGCTACACTGTCTCTCTGCATTCTATGATCCTATAGTTTACTGTCTCTCTGCATTCTATGATCCTATAGTTTACTGTCTCTCTGCATTCTATGATCCTATAGGTTACTGAGACGCTACACTGTCTCTCTGCATTCTATGATCCTATAGTTTACTGTCTCTCTGCATTCTATGATCCTATATTTTACTGTCTCTCTGCATTCTATGATCCTATAGTTTACTGAGACACTACACTGTCTCTCTGCATTCTATGATCCTATAGTTTACTGTCTCTCTGCATTCTATGATCCTATAGTTTACTGTCTCTCTGCATTCTATGATCTTATAGTTTACTGTCTCTCTGCATTCTATGATCCTATAGTTTACTGAGACACTACACTGTCTCTCTGCATTCTATGATCCTATAGTTTACTGTCTCTCTGCATTCTATGATCCTATAGTTTACTGTCTCTCTGCATTCTATGATCCTATAGTTTACTGAGACGCTACACTGTCTCTCTGCATTCTATGATCCTATAGTTTACTGTGTCTCTGCATTCTATGATCCTATAGTTTACTGTCTCTCTGCATTCTATGATCCTATAGTTTACTGTCTCTCTGCATTCTATGATCTATAGTTTACTGAGACTACACTGTCTCTCTGCATTCTATGATCCTATAGTTTACTGTCTCTCTGCATTCTATGATCCTATAGTTTACTGTCTCTCTGCATTCTATGATCCTATAGTTTACTGAGACGCTACACTGTCTCTCTGCATTCTATGATCCTATAGTTTACTGTCTCTCTGCATTCTATGATCCTATAGTTTACTGAGACGCTACACTGTCTCTCTGCATTCTATGATCCTATAGTTTACTGTCTCTCTGCATTCTATGATCCTATAGTTTACTGAGACACTACACTGTCTCTCTGCATTCTATGATCCTATAGTTTACTGTCTCTCTGCATTCTATGATCCTATAGTTTACTGTCTCTCTGCATTCTATGATCTTATAGTTTACTGTCTCTCTGCATTCTATGATCCTATAGTTTACTGAGACACTACACTGTCTCTCTGCATTCTATGATCCTATAGTTTACTGTCTCTCTGCATTCTATGATCCTATAGTTTACTGTCTCTCTGCATTCTATGATCCTATAGTTTACTGAGACACTACACTGTCTCTCTGCATTATATGACCCTATAGTTTACTGAGACGCTACACTGTCTCTCTGCATTCTATGATCCTATAGTTTACTGTGTCTCTGCATTCTATGATCCTATAGTTTACTGTCTCTCTGCATTCTATGATCTATAGTTTACTGAGACTACACTGTCTCTCTGCATTCTATGATCCTATAGTTTACTGTCTCTCTGCATTCTATGATCCTATAGTTTACTGTCTCTCTGCATTCTATGATCCTATAGTTTACTGTCTCTCTGCATTCTATGATCTTATAGTTTACTGTCTCTCTGCATTCTATGATCCTATAGTTTACTGAGACACTACACTGTCTCTCTGCATTCTATGATCCTATAGTTTACTGTCTCTCTGCATTCTATGATCCTATAGTTTACTGTCTCTCTGCATTCTATGATCCTATAGTTTACTGAGACACTACACTGTCTCTCTGCATTATATGACCCTATAGTTTACTGAGACGCTACACTGTCTCTCTGCATTCTATGATCCTATAGTTTACTGTCTCTCTGCATTCTATGATCCTATAGTTTACTGTCTCTCTGCATTCTATGATCTATAGTTTACTGAGACTACACTGTCTCTCTGCATTCTATGATCCTATAGTTTACTGTCTCTCTGCATTCTATGATCCTATAGTTTACTGTCTCTCTGCATTCTATGATCCTATAGTTTACTGTCTCTCTGCATTCTATGATCCTATAGTTTACTGAGACACTATACTGTCTCTCTGCATTCTATGATCCTATAGTTTACTTTCTCTCTGCATTCTATGATCCTATAGTTTACTGTCTCTCTGCATTCTATGATCCTATAGTTTACCTGAGACGCTACACTGTCTCTCTGCATTCTATGATCCTATAGTTTACTGTCTCTCTGCATTCTATGATCCTATAGTTTACTGTCTCTCTGCATTCTATGGCCCTCATTTATCAACCATGCGTACGCCAAAATATGGGCGCACGCCGAAATTAACGACATTTTCGGGATTTAACATTTCCGGCAAAGCTTGAAATTGAACGTGACAACGTTCAAAACCCACGTCTGCTCGGGACCTGGCGTACGTTTTGTCCTCACCTGTTTTTCTGTCTTAGAACGGCGGAGCAGCATTGTTTGACCAGCTGAGAGGCTGTCACAGGCATTTAAACATATGTTTTCACTCCTAAAATGTTAATATAAAACGGTATGTGTATGCAGTAAAAAACAAGAGAGAGATTTCCAACTTTACAAGTAATTAAAATCGCGCAATTAAAAACAATATAACATGTTTACAATGTATTAGTTTGTGCTTAATCAAACAGTGCTTTACTGGCCTTGTTATGCGAGCGCACTTGTGAGATGATTTTGGAGCGCATGCAGTGATGCGGCATATGTGATTATGATATTATAAAAAAAAAGGCATAAATGGACTGCATGCCTTTATTTCCAAGTGACAATGACAAGCATACAGCTTGCCTATTTGTAGTAAGTACTAGCAGGCTATAGGCGTAAGGGGCTTAATCATTCACCATTTAAATAAGTGCTTAGACAGGTTTTGACAGTTTTGACAGTTCAGATAAAAGCGAGATCATTTTCGGGGGTCGGGGGAGGACGGGACCGCGGCGTGCGTCGCCAACACATACCAGCACACATGCAAGCAAGCCTTCATCCATATGTTTATGATTCGTTCATCAATGATCAAATCACTACATAAACGTTGATTATGACTGCCTTGACGACATGATAGCCTATCTCTCATGCAGGCATCACTGACACTCACCCACAGGACTTTAATATCACAGCAGTGCGCAGTCTCACGCCTTCGCCGTGCACTGCGCACGAATGGGTAAAATTAATATAGGCCAGCCCAAACGTATTCCATTCATGGCGATGCGATGTCGATGTGTCATGTAGGTGCGTGCGTGCGTGGACATGACAGCAAGGCAAGCGAGGTGAGAGGGAAACAGACAGGGTAGGCCTACAACTTTATTTAATTCATGCAGGTGTTCGTTGTTTTTTTAATTAACAACACACCAGTTAGTTGGGCTTGCAAGTTGCGTGTGCGTGCAGCGTGTGTGCGTCTGTGTGTGTGTGTGTGTGTGTGTGTGTCTGTGTGTGTGTGTGTGTGTGTGTGTGTGTGTGTGTGTGTGTGTGTATGAGAGAGGGGGGGTGAATTGAGGCGGGCAGAAAGGCACGGTAACCATGGTTTCCAGATCGTATAGCAGTGTTTCAGGTCGCAAAAACGAGGGCGAGGCTTGAGTTATTAGGGCGTGCAAGATCAAATTCAGCCGTGACATTTATTAACGTGAGAACGAAATTAAGGAAGGATCAGCTGTTTGCGATCACTTTATAAATGCCGTGGCGACGTGGGTGTACTACGAAACCTGCACTCGAATCTGTGGCAGATTTTACACTCGATTGATAAATGAGGGCCTATGATCCTATAGTTTACTGTCTCTCTGCATTCTATGATCCTATAGTTTACTGAGACGCTACACTGTCTCTCTGCATTCTATGATCCTATAGTTTACTGTCTCTCTGCATTCTATGATCCTATAGTTTACTGAGACGCTACACTGTCTCTCTGCATTCTATGATCCTATAGTTTACTGAGACGCTACACTGTCTCTCTGCATTCTATGATCCTATAGTTTACTGTCTCTCTGCATTCTATGATCCTATAGTTTACTGTCTCTCTGCATTCTATGATCCTATAGGTTACTGAGACGCTACACTGTCTCTCTGCATTCTATGATCCTATAGTTTACTGTCTCTCTGCATTCTATGATCCTATATTTTACTGTCTCTCTGCATTCTATGATCCTATAGTTTACTGAGACACTACACTGTCTCTCTGCATTCTATGATCCTATAGTTTACTGTCTCTCTGCATTCTATGATCCTATAGTTTACTGTCTCTCTGCATTCTATGATCTT
Source organism: Protomyctophum parallelum (assembly GCF_964188405.1). Lineage (NCBI taxonomy): Eukaryota > Metazoa > Chordata > Actinopteri > Myctophiformes > Myctophidae > Protomyctophum > Protomyctophum parallelum. The sequence goes on along the minus strand of NC_139699.1, from coordinate 574,882 downwards.
ATAGTTTACTGTCTCTCTGCATTCTATGATCCTATAGTTTACTGAGACACTACACTGTCTCTCTGCATTCTATGATCCTATAGTTTACTGTGTCTCTGCATTCTATGATCCTATAGTTTACTGTCTCTCTGCATTCTATGATCCTATAGTTTACTGTCTCTCTGCATTCTATGATCTATAGTTTACTGAGACTACACTGTCTCTCTGCATTCTATGATCCTATAGTTTACTGTCTCTCTGCATTCTATGATCCTATAGTTTACTGTCTCTCTGCATTCTATGATCCTATAGTTTACTGTCTCTCTGCATTCTATGATCTTATAGTTTACTGTCTCTCTGCATTCTATGATCCTATAGTTTACTGAGACACTACACTGTCTCTCTGCATTCTATGATCCTATAGTTTACTGTCTCTCTGCATTCTATGATCCTATAGTTTACTGAGACGCTACACTGTCTCTCTGCATTCTATGATCCTATAGTTTACTGTCTCTCTGCATTCTATGATCCTATAGTTTACTGAGACGCTACACTGTCTCTCTGCATTCTATGATCCTATAGTTTACTGAGACGCTACACTGTCTCTCTGCATTCTATGATCCTATAGTTTACTGTCTCTCTGCATTCTATGATCCTATAGTTTACTGTCTCTCTGCATTCTATGATCATATAGGTTACTGAGACGCTACACTGTCTCTCTGCATTCTATGATCCTATAGTTTACTGTCTCTCTGCATTCTATGATCCTATAGTTTACTGTCTCTCTCTTATAGTTTACTGTCTCTCTGCATTCTATGATCCTATAGTTTACTGAGACACTACACTGTCTCTCTGCATTCTATGATCCTATAGTTTACTGTCTCTCTGCATTCTATGATCCTATAGTTTACTGTCTCTCTGCATTCTATGATCCTATAATTTACTGAGACACTACACTGTCTCTCTGCATTATATGACCCTATAGTTTACTGAGACGCTACACTGTCTCTCTGCATTCTATGATCCTATAGTTTACTGTCTCTCTGCATTCTATGATCCTATAGTTTACTGTCTCTCTGCATTCTATGATCCTATAGTTTACTGTCTCTCTGCATTCTATGATCTATAGTTTACTGAGACTACACTGTCTCTCTGCATTCTATGATCCTATAGTTTACTGTCTCTCTGCATTCTATGATCCTATAGTTTACTGTCTCTCTGCATTCTATGATCTTATAGTTTACTGTCTCTCTGCATTCTATGATCCTATAGTTTACTGAGACACTACACTGTCTCTCTGCATTCTATGATCCTATAGTTTACTGTCTCTCTGCATTCTATGATCCTATAGTTTACTGTCTCTCTGCATTCTATGATCCTATAGTTTACTGAGACACTACACTGTCTCTCTGCATTATATGACCCTATAGTTTACTGAGACGCTACACTGTCTCTCTGCATTCTATGATCCTATAGTTTACTGTCTCTCTGCATTCTATGATCCTATAGTTTACTGTCTCTCTGCATTCTATGATCCTATAGTTTACTGTCTCTCTGCATTCTATGATCCTATAGTTTACTGAGACACTACACTGTCTCTCTGCATTCTATGATCCTATAGTTTACTTTCTCTCTGCATTCTATGATCCTATAGTTTACTGTCTCTCTGCATTCTATGATCCTATAGTTTACTGAGACGCTACACTGTCTCTCTGCATTCTATGATCCTATAGTTTACTGTCTCTCTGCATTCTATGATCCTATAGTTTACTGTCTCTCTGCATTCTATGGCCCTCATTTATCAACCATGCGTACGCCAAAATATGGGCGCACGCCGAAATTAACGACATGTTCGGGATTTAACATTTCCGGCAAAGCTTGAAATTGAACGTGACAACGTTCAAAACCCACGTCTGCTCGGGACCTGGCGTACGTTTTGTCCTCACCTGTTTTTCTGTCTTAGAACGGCGGAGCAGCATTGTTTGACCAGCTGAGAGGCTGTCACAGGCATTTAAACATATGTTTTCACTCCTAAAATGTTAATATAAAACGGTATGTGTATGCAGTAAAAAACAAGAGAGAGATTTCCAACTTTACAAGTAATTAAAATCGCGCAATTAAAAACAATATAACATGTTTACAATGTATTAGTTTGTGCTTAATCAAACAGTGCTTTACTGGCCTTGTTATGCGAGCGCACTTGTGAGATGATTTTGGAGCGCATGCAGTGATGCGGCATATGTGATTATGATATTATTAAAAAAAAGGCATAAATGGACTGCATGCCTTTATTTCCAAGTGACAATGACAAGCATACAGCTTGCCTATTTGTAGTAAGTACTAGCAGGCTATAGGCGTAAGGGGCTTAATCATTCACCATTTAAATAAGTGCTTAGACAGGTTTTGACAGTTTTGACAGTTCAGATAAAAGCGAGATCATTTTCGGGGGTCGGGGGAGGACGGGACCGCGGCGTGCGTCGCCAACACATACCAGCACACATGCAAGCAAGCCTTCATCCATATGTTTATGATTCGTTCATCAATGATCAAATCACTACATAAACGTTGATTATGACTGCCTTGACGACATGATAGCCTATCTCTCATGCAGGCATCACTGACACTCACCCACAGGACTTTAATATCACAGCAGTGCGCAGTCTCACGCCTTCGCCGTGCACTGCGCACGAATGGGTAAAATTAATATAGGCCAGCCCAAACGTATTCCATTCATGGCGATGCGATGTCGATGTGTCATGTAGGTGCGTGCGTGCGTGGACATGACAGCAAGGCAAGCGAGGTGAGAGGGAAACAGACAGGGTAGGCCTACAACTTTATTTAATTCATGCAGGTGTTCGTTGTTTTTTTAATTAACAACACACCAGTTAGTTGGGCTTGCAAGTTGCGTGTGCGTGCAGCGTGTGTGCGTGTGTGCGTCTGTGTGTGTGTGTGTGTGTGTGTGTGTGTGTCTGTGTGTGTGTGTGTGTGTGTGTGTGTGTGTGTGTGTGTGTGTGTGTGTGTATGAGAGAGGGGGGGTGACTTGAGGCGGGCAGAAAGGCACGGTAACCATGGTTTCCAGATCGTATAGCAGTGTTTCAGGTCGCAAAAACGAGGGCGAGGCTTGAGTTATTAGGGCGTGCAAGATCAAATTCAGCCGTGACATTTATTAACGTGAGAACGAAATTAAGGAAGGATCAGCTGTTTGCGATCACTTTATAAATGCCGTGGCGACGTGGGTGTACTACGAAACCTGCACTCGAATCTGTGGCAGATTTTACACTCGATTGATAAATGAGGGCCTATGATCCTATAGTTTACTGTCTCTCTGCATTCTATGATCCTATAGTTTACTGAGACGCTACACTGTCTCTCTGCATTCTATGATCCTATAGTTTACTGTCTCTCTGCATTCTATGATCCTATAGTTTACTGAGACGCTACACTGTCTCTCTGCATTCTATGATCCTATAGTTTACTGAGACGCTACACTGTCTCTCTGCATTTTATGATCCTATAGTTTACTGTCTCTCTGCATTCTATGATCCTATAGTTTACTGTCTCTCTGCATTCTATGATCCTATAGGTTACTGAGACGCTACACTGTCTCTCTGCATTCTATGATCCTATAGTTTACTGTCTCTCTGCATTCTATGATCCTATAGTTTACTGTCTCTCTGCATTCTATGATCCTATAGTTTACTGAGACACTACACTGTCTCTCTGCATTCTATGATCCTATAGTTTACTGTCTCTCTGCATTCTATGATCCTATAGTTTACTGTCTCTCTGCATTCTATGATCTTATAGTTTACTGTCTCTCTGCATTCTATGATCCTATAGTTTACTGAGACACTACACTGTCTCTCTGCATTCTATGATCCTATAGTTTACTGTCTCTCTGCATTCTATGATCCTATAGTTTACTGTCTCTCTGCATTCTATGATCCTATAGTTTACTGAGACACTACACTGTCTCTCTGCATTCTATGATCCTATAGTTTACTGTCTCTCTGCATTCTATGGTCCTATAGTTTACTGTCTCTCTGCATTCTATGATCCTATAGTTTACTGAGACACTACACTGTCTCTCTGCATTATATGACCCTATAGTTTACTGAGACGCTACACTGTCTCTCTGCATTCTATGATCCTATAGTTTACTGTCTCTCTGCATTCTATGATCCTATAGTTTACTGTCTCTCTGCATTCTATGATCCTATAGTTTACTGTCTCTCTGCATTCTATGATCTATAGTTTACTGAGACTACACTGTCTCTCTGCATTCTATGATCCTATAGTTTACTGTCTCTCTGCATTCTATGATCCTATAGTTTACTGTCTCTCTGCATTCTATGATCCTATAGTTTACTGTCTCTCTGCATTCTATGATCCTATAGTTTACTGTCTCTCTGCATTCTATGATCCTATAGTTTACTGAGACAGTATACTGTCTCTCTGCAATCTATGATCCTATAGTTTACTTTCTCTCTGCATTCTATGATCCTATAGTTTACTGTCTCTCTGCATTCTATGATCCTATAGTTTACTGAGACGCTACACTGTCTCTCTGCATTCTATGATCCTATAGTTTACTGTCTCTCTGCATTCTATGATCCTATAGTTTACTGTCTCTCTGCATTCTATGGCCCTCATTTATCAACCATGCGTACGCCAAAATATGGGCGCACGCCGAAATTAACGACATTTTCGGGATTTAACATTTCCGGCAAAGCTTGAAATTGAACGTGACAACGTTCAAAACCCACGTCTGCTCGGGACCTGGCGTACGTTTTGTCCTCACCTGTTTTTCTGTCTTAGAACGGCGGAGCAGCATTGTTTGACCAGCTGAGAGGCTGTCACAGGCATTTAAACATATGTTTTCACTCCTAAAATGTTAATATAAAACGGTATGTGTATGCAGTAAAAAACAAGAGAGAGATTTCCAACTTTACAAGTAATTAAAATCGCGCAATTAAAAACAATATAACATGTTTACAATGTATTAGTTTGTGCTTAATCAAACAGTGCTTTACTGGCCTTGTTATGCGAGCGCACTTGTGAGATGATTTTGGAGCGCATGCAGTGATGCGGCATATGTGATTATGATATTATTCAAAAAAAGGCATAAATGGACTGCATGCCTTTATTTCCAAGTGACAATGACAAGCATACAGCTTGCCTATTTGTAGTAAGTACTAGCAGGCTATAGGCGTAAGGGGCTTAATCATTCACCATTTAAATAAGTGCTTAGACAGGTTTTGACAGTTCAGATAAAAGCGAGATCATTTTCGGGGGTCGGGGGAGGACGGGACCGCGGCGTGCGTCGCCAACACATACCAGCACACATGCAAGCAAGCCTTCATCCATATGTTTATGATTCGTTCATCAATGATCAAATCACTACATAAACGTTGATTATGACTGCCTTGACGACATGATAGCCTATCTCTCATGCAGGCATCACTGAGTCACCCACAGGACTTATCACAGCAGTGCGCAGTCTCAAGCCTTCGCCGTGCACTGCGCACGAATGGGTATAAAATTAATATAGGCCAGCCTACAACGTATTCCATTCATGGCGATGCGATGTCGATGTGTCATGTAGGTGCATGCGTGCGTGGACATGACAGCAAGGCAAGCGAGGTGAGAGGGAAACAGACAGGGTAGGCCTACAACTTTATTTAATTCATGCAGGTGTTCGTTCTTTATTTATTAACAACACACCAGTTAGTTGGGCTTGCAAGTTGCGTGTGCGTCTGTGTGTGTGTATGAGAGAGGGGGGTGAGGCGGGCAGCAAGGCACGGGAGAAACTCATTTTTTCCCTGTAACCATGGTTTCCAGGTCGTATAGCAGTTGTTTATGTCGCAAAAACGAGGGCGAGGCTTGATTTCATAGGGTGTTCCAGATAGATTTCAGCCGTCACATTTATTAACGTCAGAACGAAATTAAGGAAGGATCAGCTGTTTGCGATCACTTTATAAATGCCGGGGCGACGTGGGTGTACTACGAAACCCACACTCGAATTTGGGGCAGATTTTACACTCAATTGATAAATGAGGGCCTTAGTGTCTTGCTCAAGGACACAGAATGGGAGACCTTCCATTTCCCAGGTGGCCTACTCTACCGAGCTCCTGAGCCACTGCCACCCAAAAACATGAATATTCTAAAATGATGATTTGATCATTTTGTATAGCCTATACATAATGTCCTGTCATTTTATCATATATCATGCAACACAACAAGCAGAGTTGTCGAAATATTAATACATTTACAGTTTCATATAGATTGATATTTGATATTTCCGCCTGGCCAAATTGTATAATTCCTGCATACGTTACTGGCGTGTCACTAAAATGTTTTCATAGCATGTTAGTAACAGCACGTCCCTAGCAGGACTTTTACATTCTTGTTTTGTTCATATAGTTTTAACCCATTTTGGGCGGGAACCCCTTTTGGTGTTTTAAGCATTATGTTGTACTTTAGCTATTGAAAAATAGAGCTTGTAGGTCTGCTATTTTTGAAAAATCATGAAAATGTGGCCCAAATGTTTGAATATATTCTTTCAGAGTGAACGTTTTTAACTCAAATCTTTGTCCCTGGAACAACATATTTTCAGATGGGGGTCGGCGGCCAATTACATATATTTTTGGGGGTCCTTGACATAAAAAGCAAAGCTTTTGCACACCTACAGGCGACAGGTGCGTAGGAGAGGGTACGATGCCCGATAATGAAAAAGGAACAAACACTGTCTTCAAATGCAGTGAACCAACTTTAATAGGGAAACAGCAACGTTTCGGCCTATGCGGCCTTCATCAGGCTATCTTTGAGAACCACTGATATAGAAACATGGGTTTTTCAGAAAACTGTCAGGATTTAGAAGGCATTTGTAGAATCGATCTCAGGTCTAAATGGGTAAATAAGCAGACTTATTTCAAGATGCTCCACTGTTTGTGTTCATATAGTCTCCATAGTAAAGTGTCACTATACCTGCACTAACCGTGCAGCCAAACCAGCCAAACCCAGATGAGCATGAAGAGACCACACGCTGCTCGAGCTGTGAAGATCAGAAGACAAGATAAGTGCTTCACGCCTTCCATTAGACTGGTAGAGCACACACACACACACACACACACACACACACACACACACACACACACACACACGCACATGCACGCACACGCGCACGCGCACACACACACACACACACACACACACACACACACACACACACACACACACACACACACACACACACACACACCACAGAGGCAGTAACTGTCGATCAGCACTCTGTGCGGTTTATTTTAGGGTTTTTTTCTTCAGGTTTAAAGTAAACATTTTTTCTAAACAGGTTTGTGATGAGACAGCAACAGAGCACATTTCTGACCGAATACTTTTAGTATTAGTATCGGTGTGGTGTGTTGTGTTCCACATGCAGTGAGCTTGCATGTGTGTGTGCGCGCACGTGTGTATGTTCAGCACAGTTCTGGTCTCACTCCATGTCTCGGCTCAGTAAAGAGCGAAAACAGCTAACTCCACCACCTCTCCCCCTCTCATGCACATCATTTAGAATATATAAAGTCACACAACCAACATCGATGAGGCAGTATTGCTTTGTTTTCAAAATATAAGGTTTTCTTAATTTCCTGAAAAATGACCATTTTGGAGTTAGGTGGTTTCTTCCCGACAGCAGAGATATGCTACACAACCACAATGTTGCACATAGACATACAACAAATCCCCATGAAAAGCAACACTAAAGGCACATTCAAAGTGTCAGAAGCCCTCAAGCCCCAGTCCAAATGCACTCATTCAGGGACGCTGCTGACCATGTGGTTGCCCTGCTGCGCATGCTATGTTTGTGCTGAGGCCAAATTGGCATTTGATGCGTGGCACAGCTGAGCACCATAACACACTACTTACCCAACAGGTCCCAACAGGGCTCAAGAGAACTTTGCCAGTGGTCAGACTTTTCAGAGTGCATGTGAGCACGGAGAGAAGAGAGCAGTATAGAGCCCTGCACTGCATGCACGCTCACTCTCGCTGTCTCAGTGTGATACACACGCCACATACTGTACACTGCTTGGTACTTTTTGTAGTTAGTGTGGTTGCCTATGGCGACCATACTATTGTTCCCCTACTTTGGAATACTTTGATTCGCTACTCCTCCCACAGTTTTTGCCGCACGCACTCGAGCCATATATCAAATCGACGGCTGCATCGGGAATGGTGTGCTTGCATTGCATCGCTAAGAGATCCGTTGTATAGTTTAATTGATATTAATTAATTAGTTCTCCATAGACGTATAATGGGAAGATCGAAGAGTAATTAAGGCTCCAATTTAAGTATTCTTTCCCTTGGAGACGGTAAGGGCCATATTTACAAGACTTAGGAGGGAGGTTCATAATAATCTCTCTCTCGGTCATCCTCAGACGAGCCCTCCATCGTCGTTTCCAGTCATCCCGGTTCTCCATACATCTGGCCAGTTCGTTGGTACTTTGCGCTCCTGCATCACTCTTGAGTACATCCACGTATGTTAGCGTGGGGCGTCCTCGTGATCGATGCCCGTGTGTTGGTTCCCAGAGCACCAGTTTGCTGGCTGGCAGTTCTTGATGCCTTTGGCAGTGTCCTGCTAGTCTCATTCTCCTGGCTGGCTGCTATTTTCTGGCTCACCCTTGGTAATCCCTTGGTAATCCCTCATACAGAGTCATGTTAGTGACATGTACAGTCTTGCTGATGTTAAGCACTGCACGCAGCATTCTGGTGTAGCACCCGTCAAGGGACTTCTGCAGGGTTGGCTTCAGGGTCCAGCATTCACTGCCGTATAGGAGAACAGACTCCACTGAGTCCACAAGCTGAGTTTGATTTGTCGGGGGGGATTGGAGTTCCATACACTGGTCATGCCATTCAGGGCCCTCCATGCAAGTGCCTTCCTCACTTTCAGATCTTGCTCGGTTGAGTTGACCCATGAGCCCAGGTACTTGAAGTCCTCGACTTCCTTCAGCACAGTGCCTCCTGTTGTTGTGAGAGGTGGATGTTCCGGTGAGATGTTATAGGTGATAACCTCAGTTTTCTAATTTTGAAAATGAATTGAAAAGGAATTACATCACTCAGCCTCATGGTGGCGCTATAACAGCCCACTTCAAGTTTTTCCCTATAACTCTTGAACCGTAAGTCATAAAATCTAAATTTCGGATCTCCCCACATAGACCACGCCCATTTCCGTCTAGAATGAAATTGCACCAAATTAGCATTTTCTTCAAAACACACTTTTTGCTCCACCTCCAACTGATTTTGTCCAAATCTCACACAAATTGGTACACAACATCTCTGGCGCTATCCGATTACTTGAACACTGGCAGTTTTTTGATAGCCGTAATCGGCTTCCGAAGTTAGTAGGAGGGGCCTATTTTACAAAGAATGCCACAAATAATGAACGGAACGTTCAATCCACACAGAATTTCAATCACATATCGAGAGTGGTTCAATCAATGTAGCGCCAAAAGCAATTCCATTTTCACCCATGGGGGCGCCACAAATAATAATAATAATAATAAAACTTTATTTGTATGGACCTTTCATGACATGAAATGCAGCTCAAAGTGCTTTACAGAACAATGGAGAATAAAAGAAAAGCAAGGCAACGACATTAAAAAACAAGCAGTAATGCAATACAGTGAGGACATGAATAACAAAAAAATAAAAGATCAATTAAAAGCAATGTTGTAGAAGTGGGTCTTGAGCTGAGCTTTAAAAATGTCTACAGAGGCTGCCTGACGAAGGTACAGTGGGAGCTTGTTCGACCGTAGAAGCAGAAAGCTGCTTCCCCGTATTTTTTAGTTGCCATTTTTTTAGGCAAAGCGAGCAGGTCAGCAGTGGAAGACCTTAGCGGGCGGTTTGGGACATATTTAGGCAGGCAGTCATGTAGGTAGGAAGGTTTGGGACATATTTAGACAGACAGTCATGTAGGTAGGAAGGTTTGGGACATATTTAGGCAGGCAGTCATGTAGGTAGGAAGGTGCGAGACCATTGAGAGCTTTATAGACGTAAAATAATAGATTTATAGAAGTAAAATAATTTTAAAATCAATCCTAAAATGCCAAAAATGTCACCGTTTGTTGAAAAAACAATATGTTGGGGGGCTCAATCCCCACCAAAATACTTATACACATGATCTCAGGGGTGATGTGACCATTTAATTGACTCGTAAAATTTGTGGGAGGGGCCAGGCTGTCTGTCTGACACTGAGGGAAGAGGACAGGGGGATAGACACTGAGTAGAGGGCTTATACAGAACTTTAATGCTGTGTGATATTTGTTTTGGCTATGTATTGCTGCTGCTGTTTGTGTTTGTTTGTTTGTTTGTTTTTGCCAATTTTGTTACACATCCTTACCCATTTTGGGCGGGAACCCCTTTTGGTGTTAGCATTATGTTATGCTTTAGCTATTGAAAAATAGCAGACCTACAAGCTCATAGCACAAGCTTGTAGGTCTGCTATTTTTGAAAAGTTTGACAGGTACACGAGGGTATCGACTATCAAAGTCACTGTGTCTCTTTGACTATCAAAATACCAATCCCAGTGATATTTGCTTCTATCAATCAAAAGAAAAAATCCCAAAAAGGTAGCATATCAAAAATTTCAAATCAATGGGGAACATTAGACACTTTATTTTATTATTGGAATGACGCGCCAAAAACAAACGATTACACTATGAGCCTTCATCGGAGCATTCTCTGTCTTCTACCCTGAGCCATTCCTAAAGTGTGTTGGAATTAGGTGGGTTATGGTCTTAAGGCAGAGAAATAGTCGTATCAGTTTGTTTTGGGATGTCTAAAGCTTAGTTTTTACTAGTGACATTGATATGTTGGAGAAACCAAGAGGTGCAAGCATAATCAAAATGGCATTGAATGAGGGCTCCAGTTCGAGTCTTGAGAGTGCTTTTGTTGACAAAAAATATTTTGATTGACTTTCTTAAAGGAGAATTCCATACTAAAAGGGTTTCTTACCCTTCTTTGTAGTTTTTACGTCCCCACCAAAGAGGTCCAGGTGTTATTTTGTGCAAAAGCTCCTTATTGGCTATTTCCCCTACCATACGCCCTAAATGAATTGCATTGAATTGAATGGGGCTATGGGGTATTGTGCTAATTTGCTTATTTCCATCGCTCAAGATTTTTTTAATTTATATATCCTCTCTTCATAATGTAAATAATATCCCAAGCGGCACACTTTACTAGTTATTTAGATGGAAATAAGCGAATTAGCACAACACCCCATATAGCCCCATTCAATTCCCATTCAATCCAATGCAATTCATTTAGGGCGTATGGTAGGGAAAATAGACAATACGGAGTTTTTGCACAAAAAAACACCTGGACCTCTTTGGTGGGGACGTAACGACTACAAAGAAAGGTAAGAAAGCCTTTGAGCATGGAATTATCCTTTAACAGTCTTGATTAGCCATTTTTATGAAGACCGACTACAAGGTCACCGTTCATACAGTCTGCATATAGTAAACTAAGTAAAGTGTCACTACCTGCACTAACCGTGCATGCAGCCAAACCAGCCAAATCCAGATGAGCATGAAGAGACCACACGCTGCTCGAGCTGTGAAGATCAGAAGACAAGATAAGTGCTTCACGCCTTCCATTAGACTGGTAGACCACACACACACACACACACACACACACACACACACACACACACACACACACACACACACACACACACACACACACACACACACAGCAGAGGCAGTAACTGTCAGCACTCCCTGTGCGGTTTATTTTAGGGGGGGGGGGGGGGTTTCTTCAGGTTTAAAGTAAAAAAAAAAATCTAAACAGGTTTGTGATGAGACAGCAACAGAGCACATTTCTGACCGAATACTTTTAGTATTAGTATCGGTGTGTTGTGTTGTGTTCCACATGCAGTGAGCTTGTGTGTGTGTGTGTGTGTGTGTGTGTGTGTGTGTGTGTGTGTGTGTGTGTGTGTGTGTGTGTGTGTGTGTGTGTGTGTGTGTGTGTGTGTGTGTGTGTGTGTGTGTGTGTGTGTGTGTGTGTGTGTGTGTGTGTGTGTGTGTGTGTGTGTGTGTGTGTGTGTGTGTGTGTGTGTGTGTGCGTGCGTGTATGTTCAGCACAGTTCATTTGGTCTCACTCCATGTCTCGGCTCAGTAAAGACTGCTTCAAACTCAAACGGCTAACTCCACCACCTCTCCCCCTCTCATGCAAGTAATTGAGAATATATAAAGTCACACCACCAACATCGATGAGGCAGTATTGCTTTGTTTTCAAAATATAAGGTTTTCTTAATTTCCTGAAACATTTATATATTTTTCATTTCCTGAAAAATGACCATTTTGGAGTTAGGTGGTTTCTTCCCGACAGCAGAGATATGCTACACAACCACAATGTTGCACATAGACATTGTCAGGATCGGGACTTAACTTAGCGGAGTAAGCTGGACGGACGACCAAGTGCTGGAAAAAGGCTTTATTTGCTTCTCAAACAAAACAAAAACAGGAGTAACACAGGATGCCTCACAGGGCTCGAACCACACGAACACGCTCACGACGTGTTAGACAATAATTAAGAACGCACACAGAAACACACAGGAGCAACACATAAATACTAACAAGCCCTGATGGCAACATTGTCCACAGCTGAGTCCCAGGGTGTCAGAGTAACAAGGGGGCGGGGAACACACAGGGGGGTAGAAGGGCAAAGATAAGGACGGCGGTCCAGGCGTGGTACGTCCTAGGACAGGACGTGACAGACATACAACAAATCCCCATGAAAAGCAACACTAAAGGCCCTGGCACATATTCAAAGTGTCAGAAGCCCTCAAGCCCCAGTCCAAATGCACTCATTCAGGGACGCTGCTGACCATGTGGTTGCCCTGCTGCGCATGATATCATATTATGTTTGTGCTGAGTACATCCACGTATGTTAGCTTGGGGCGTCCTCGTGATCGATGCCCGTGTGTTGGTTCCCAGAGCACCAGTTTGCTGGCTGGCAGTTCTTGATGCCTTTGGCAGTGTCCTGCTAGTCTCATTCTCCTGGCTGCTATTTTCTGGCTCACCCTTGGTAATCCCTCATACAGAGTCATGTTAGTGACATGTACAGTCTTGCTGATGTTAAGTACTGCACGCAGCATTCTGGTGTAGCACCCGTCAAGGGACTTCTGCAGGGTTGGCTTCAGGGTCCAGCATTCACTGCCGTATAGGAGAACAGACTCCACTGAGTCCACAAGCTGAGTTTGATTTGTCGGGGGGGATTGGAGTTCCATACACTGGTCATGCCATTCAGGGCCCTCCATGCAAGTGCCTTCCTCACTTTCGGATCTTGCTCGGTTGAGTTGACCCATGAGCCCAGGTACTTGAAGTCCTCGACTTCCTTCAGCACAGTGCCTCCTGTTGTTGTGAGAGGTGGATGTTCCGGTGATGTGTTATAGGTGATAACCTCAGTTTTCAAATTTAGAAAATGAATTGAAAAGGAATTACATCACTCAGCCTCATGGTGGCGCTATAACAGCCCACTTCACGTTTTTCCCTATAACTCTTGAACCATAAGTCTTTTTCCATGGATTCCTTGGATCATGACGGATCTCCCCACATAGACCCCATTTCCGTCTAGAATGAAATTGCACCAAATTTGCATTTTCTTCAAAACACACTTTTTGCTCCACCTCCAACAGATTTTATCCAAATCTCACACAAATTGGTACACAACATCTCTGGCACTATTCGATTACTTGAACACTGGCATTTTGATAGTCCATACTGTTCGGCCGTAATCGGCTTCCGAAGTTAGTAGGAGGGGCCTATTTTATAAAGAATACCACAAATAATGAACGGAACGTTCAATCCACACAGAATTTCAATCACATATCGAGAGTGGTTCAATCAATGTAGCGCCAAAAGCAATTCCCTTTAAACCCATGGGGGTGCCACAAATGCCAAAAATGTCACTGTTTGTTGAAAAAACAATATGTTGGGGGGCTCAATCGGTCTGGGAACCGGTGCTGCGTGAAGTCGCCAGTGTTTGTGTTCCCACCTCCGTGGTGGGAACCCGGCGCTCCACAGGGATGGCCCGCAGTCTGTTCATCATCATCAGCAGGACGGTAGCGATTCTGTCCTCTGACCTCGCCAAACGCTCCTCGATGAACCGCTCCAGCTGCTCCAACCCACCTTCCTGGTGGTTGTCGCGGCCCTCTCCTCTCGGTTCGTTCCCCGCAGACTCCATCGAACTTTTTTTTTTATGGTGCGTTCTTACTGTCAGGATCGGGTGATGTGTTATAGGTGATAACCTCAGTTTTCAAATTTTGAAAATGAATTGAAAAGGAATTACATCACTCAGCCTCATGGTGGCGCTATAACAGCCCACTTCACGTTTTTCCCTATAACTCTTGAACCATAAGTCTTTTTCCATGGATTCCTTGGATCATGACGGATCTCCCCACATAGACCCCATTTCCGTCTAGAATGAAATTGCACCAAATTTGCATTTTCTTCAAAACACACTTTTTGCTCCACCTCCAACAGATTTTATCCAAATCTCACACAAATTGGTACACAACATCTCTGGCACTATTCGATTACTTGAACACTGGCATTTTGATAGTCCATACTGTTCGGCCGTAATCGGCTTCCGAAGTTAGTAGGAGGGGCCTATTTTATAAAGAATACCACAAATAATGAACGGAACGTTCAATCCACACAGAATTTCAATCACATATCGAGAGTGGTTCAATCAATTTAGCGCCAAAAGCAATTCCCTTTAAACCCATGGGGGTGCCACAAATGCCAAAAATGTCACTGTTTGTTGAAAAAACAATATGTTGGGGGGCTCAATCGGTCTGGGAACCGGTGCTGCGTGAAGTCGCCAGTGTTTGTGTTCCCACCTCCGTGGTGGGAACCCGGCGCTCCACAGGGATGGCCCGCAGTCTGTTCATCATCATCAGCAGGACGGTAGCGATTCTGTCCTCTGACCTCGCCAAACGCTCCTCGATGAACCGCTCCAGCTGCTCCAACCCACCTTCCTGGTGGTTGTCGCGGCCCTCTCCTCTCGGTTCGTTCCCCGCAGACTCCATCGAACTTTTTTTTTTATGGTGCGTTCTTACTGTCAGGATCGGGTGATGTGTTATAGGTGATAACCTCAGTTTTCTAATTTTGAAAATGAATTGAAAAGGAATTACATCACTCAGCCTCATGGTGGCGCTATAACAGCCCACTTCACGTTTTTCCCTATAACTCTTGAACCATAAGTCTTTTTCCATGGATTCCTTGGATCATGACGGATCTCCCCACATAGACCCCATTTCCGTCTAGAATGAAATTGCACCAAATTTGCATTTTCTTCAAAACACACTTTTTGCTCCACCTCCAACAGATTTTATCCAAATCTCACACAAATTGGTACACAACATCTCTGGCACTATTCGATTACTTGAACACTGGCATTTTGATAGTCCATACTGTTCGGCCGTAATCGGCTTCCGAAGTTAGTAGGAGGGGCCTATTTTATAAAGAATACCACAAATAATGAACGGAACGTTCAATCCACACAGAATTTCAATCACATATCGAGAGTGGTTCAATCAATGTAGCGCCAAAAGCAATTCCCTTTAAACCCATGGGGGTGCCACAAATGCCAAAAATGTCACTGTTTGTTGAAAAAACAATATGTTGGGGGGCTCAATCCCCACCAAAATACTTACACAATCTCAGGGGTGATGTGACCATTTAATTGACAGGAGGATAGACACTGAGTAGAGGGCTTATACAGAAGAGAGAGGGTAGACTACTAGACTGTATCGCCATTGTGTTTGTGATTGATTGAAATATTTATTAACAGTTTGCAGAATTACAGTACATTTCAAGCACAAACTCAATACAAAGACTGTTAACTGTGAGTGGACGACACAATTAAGCATTACACTTGTTTACAACAGGGTCCACATTGTTCAATTCATCAAAAATGATATATGGACCCCGAGTCTGTACTAAATATATAGACAATTTACAATTTACAATTTAGGCATTTAGCAGACGCTCTTAATCCAGAGCGACTTACATTTAAGCAAGAACAAAAGCATGGGAATACATCACATAAAAGTATTTATCATGAAACATGCGTAAGCTAAGAAAGTAACAGTGGAATATCTATATAATGAAACTATACATACACTATACATATAAACTATACATATTTACTACTATGCTAATGCTATACATATGTACTATGGCGTGCTATGACTAAATACAATACAATTATAGTGCTGTCTACATAACATGCTATAAGTCTGTATCAAATGCTATCTAAGCCAACATAAATGCTATCTAAGGGGTTAGGGTAAGTGCTATGGGCCACTTACCCTAACCCCTTAGATACCCTAACCCCTTAGATAGCATAGAATAATAGAACAATAGAACAATAGCGCAACTGTCTGAGAGAAAGGCCAGTGGCCTAGATAATATCACTGCTGAGCACCTAAAGCTAGCTGGTCCTAGATTGGCTGTGCTGCTTTCTATTTGTTTCTCTGGTTTGATGACCCATGGTACTTTACCTGACTCCATGTTGTCTGTTGTTCTAGTCCCTGTGATAAAAGACAAGTCAGGGAAAGTTGGTAGTATTGATAACTACCGGCCTATAGCGCTTGCAAGCATTTTGTCCAAAGTATTAGAAAAACTACTTCTGGACAGATTAAGTATGTATATAACCACCACTGACAATCAGTTTGGCTTCAAGCCTAAACATAGTACTGATATGTGTATATATGCTCTCAAAGAAGCAGTAGAGACATATAGAAAGCAGGGTTCTACTATGTTTGTTGGTCTTATTGATGCTTCCCGTGCTTTTGATCTTATTCATCATTATAAGCTTTTTAATAAGCTCAAGCTTAGGGGTGTGCCCAGTAATTTAATACGTATATTGGTCTACTGGTATGCCAACCAGCAAATGCAGGTCAAATGGGGCAACACCCTATCTGCCCCCTTTCGGGTGGGCAATGGCGTCAGACAGGGGGGGATTTTATCCCCAGCCCTCTTTAATTTATATATGGACGGCCTATCAAAGCAGCTAGAAGAGTGCAATACTTGGTGTATGATTGGTGATACTCTAATTAACCACTTTATGTACGCGGACGACCTGAGCTTAATATCCCCTAGTAGCAGCGGATTCCAACATCTGCTCAATATCTGCTCTAATTATGGGCTGGACTTTAATATTAAGTATAATGCTAAGAAGAGCATGGTCCTGATATGTAGAACGAAGGATGACTCGGAGCTCAGGTTCCCACATTTTTACCTGTCTGGTCTGACTGTAAATGTAGCTAAAAGTGCTAAATATCTTGGTCACATCATCACAGATACACTAGATGATGATGAAGATATGTATAGACAGAGGAGAATGCTTTATGTGCAAGCAAACATGCTGGTTCGCAAATTTCACCACTGTACAACTGATGTTAAGGTTAACCTGTTTAGAGCGTACTGCACCCCCCTCTATACTGCCCCATTGTGGGTGAACTTTAAAAAGGAGAGCTTGCGCAAGCTGCAAGTAGCCTACAATGACTGTCTGCGCATTCTACTCAAGAAACCCAGGAGCACTAGAGCTAGTGCACTATTCTGTACACTAGGACTCACCACCTTCATGGCCCTCTTGAGGAACCTTACCTACAAATTCATGTGTAGACTGGACCGCTCCTTGAATGGATTAATACGGCTGATGACAGACCCTCTCTGTAGCTCTGTCAGGTTCACATCCACCATCAGAGGACACTGGCACGAGTGCCTCTTTTGATTTGTTCCCTGAGGGGCTGGATAACTTATTTTTATTTTATTTTATTATTTTACCTTTTTCTATGTATTGTATGTTTTTACCCTGTGGGCCATGAGCCTGTAATAAAGTTTATATAAAGTTTATATAATAACAAATGTCTTGCCTATAATGACAAACCCGAGGCTATGTTCATTGGAGATTGACAGTAATGTTTGTATTAGTAAATAACTAAAAAGTAGTTTTGGAAAAATGGAAACTTGTCAACTGCAGGATGTGGTTAGAGACGTCATTTCTCATAGATCTGCTGTGTTTTCCTGTAAGTGAAGATGTTATCTTCTGATCTAGAATGAGTGTGTTGGCCTAAAAATAAAAATAAGATCCTACAGATAAAGGCCAGTGCACACCTCATAAGGTTGTTGACATTTTCAGAAATGTATAATGCGTGTGTAATGTTTTTTATCATCTGTCCAATCAGGTGTGTCTCTCTGTGCCGTGCTGTCAGTGGAAGCAGCCACACTCACACTGTACCACCACCAGGCCAGCCTCCCTCCACCTCCACTGGGCTCACAAAAACACTATCAACCTGAATGACCTCAAATTCACAATCCAGTCAGGTGAAAAGTTAAATGGTATAGCCTACCTTTTTCCTATATATCAATGCATTGCTGTATTGAAATTGAGATTAGTTTTGTTCTAATTTCACAGCTTGTGCTTGTATTGATGATTGCTTACTTTTAAATGGCTGTACAAAAGTATAAATGTACAACAAGTAAAACATTAGGTCAAAGTGGTTATACTGGTTGTGATGCCATGTAAATAAATGTTACTGTGGACCCCCTGGAAGCCCCTTCAAGGACCACTGGTGCGCACGCACGCACGCACAGTGGGGTTTGACTGCATGGGATCTTTTTTTAAAGACTGTAAGCACATCCTGTGGTTTAAACCTTTCAGGTAAACACTTTTTGAAAACAAGTTTTTGATGAGACATGATCAATAGTGTTAGTGGTGTGTGCGTGCGTGTGTGCGTGCGTGTGTGCGTGCCTGCCTGCCTGCCTCTATAGAAGTGTGAGTGTCCCCAGATCTATGTGCCGCATTCCTGGCTCTTACTAATTGTAGTTTTGGTGTCATTCAGGTGTTTTTGGTTTGGAAAAACACGGATCTGCTTCCTGTTTGTAACAATATCCACACAAAATGTATATAATCCAGCACTGAGTCTGTGAAATTATTCACGTCAGCGCTGCCGGGCCACTACAAATATCCCAGTCTGTGGTGCTGAAGCAGTCCTGGAGCCCAGGGATAGCGTCCTCAGGCCACGTCCTGACTAGCCTGACCTAAGCAGAGACATTTCTGGCCTAGATGGGAGGGTCGCGTCTCAGAAAAGCGCGCACCCTGATTGGATCTCATCGATCTGTCCGTCACCCCCGGCCCCTCCTCTCCCCCCTAGTGCAGCGCTACGTCACATCATTTAGAGCGACGCCTACGCGGAAGGGTTGACTCCCACTTTTAGACTGGTTCAGCCCACGGCTTTTTCCAGGCTTTCATCTTTCGCGCAGACGAAATGAAAGCCTGGGTATCGAGGCTACGTCCTGACAGACCTGACTTTGAGCCTATATCAGATTTTTGGTGTGTACCATTGATTGATTTAAATATTTATTAACAGTTTGCAGAATTACAGTACATTTCAAGCACAAACTCAATACAAAGACTGTTAACTGTGAGTGGACGACCCAATTAAGCATTACACTTGTTTACAACAGGGTCCACCATGTTCAATTCATCAAAACATTTAGAGACGTACACATAGACACTTCTATATAGTTACAGAACAGGAATTCATCATAAAGGAAGCAAAAAGGGAAAAGAAAAATATACAGTGAGGGGAAAAGGGGGGGGGGGGGGTGGGGGGGGATTCAGATTTTACGGGGGCCACTTTCGAATTGCAGCCGTCCGTAGGTGTTAAGACTGAGTTGTGTTCTGAACTCAAATGCAACCACTCAAGAGGCAGGAAGACAGTTAAGAACTTTATTGTCCAAATAAAGCAGGATAATGACAATGTATAGATATACAGTATATATCCATATAAATACATAAATACTCTATAGTATAATTAGGTAGATATGTATCTATGAGAATATATAACGCTATACTTAGGGGAATTCCAAGGGGGTAGTCGAAGACGAGCTTGTAGATCGGCAGCCAAACAAACAGTCCAAGGGGTGACGAACTCCAGGAGTGGCACGGCAGATAGCCAGGTCTGGAGGATGAGAGGAACAAACTAGAAAAAGTGCCCTTCTGGGCACAGGTCTCCACCAGGATAGGAATGTAGGACATTGCAACTTGCCTTCATCTGGTGGTTGGATAAAAGGGCAACAAAAGTAAATTATCCACAGATCCGTGCAGTTAGAGGTAAAAACACTTTTCGGCCAGTTATAGCGCCACCTTGAGGCTGAGTTGAAATTGTTCATGTGGCATTTCGTCCTCGGCCTAGTGGGAATGTGCGTGCACAATTTCACGGAAATCACGCAATGTGTTCATGATTTGCAGCATTTTGTTTGAAACTGAGCACTCCTGTGTACTTTGGAAGCCAATCTTAACCAATCAGGATGGAGTCTGAGAAATCTGAAAGAACCGTTTCGTTAAATGGCTCTAGAGAGACTGTGTACCAATTTGCGCGATGTTTGGACAAAATCTGTAGGTGTACTGTGCAAAAACTTGTTTTGCACAAAGCGGCCTCCTGGTGGCGCTATAACAGGCCGTTCTGGAAATTTTCCAGAAAAAGGTTGGAAAAAACCTAGAAAAGGTTCATCGTTGGCATCCAGGGAGTGTGTGTGCAAAATTTGGCATCGACCGGGTTAACGGTGCCGGAGATTAGCTGCTCACGGACACACACACGGACGGACGGACGGACACACGGGCGGACGGACGGACGGAGTGCAAAACATACTCTCCCCCCATGCCTTCGGCCTGGTGGAGACAAAAAGGTGTGTTTTAAGATTTCGTTTAAAAATTTCCACAGATTCAGAGAACCGTAGATCCCTTGGCAGGCTGTTCCACAGCACAGGGGCATAGTAGCTAAAGGCGGCTTCTCCATATTTCTTTGTGTTAGGGGTCTCTGGAATCTCTAGGAGACCAGCACTAGATGATCTAAGGGGTCTGCCGGGCACATATAAGTTTCGCCCGAGACTCGTATGCACCGTCCCAGCCGTCCCGCCAATTTTGAAGCGTATGCACCGTCCCAGCAAATGACGTAATGACTAATTGTGCCTGATACGGCAGAGGTGCCAGATTACATACATGTACAGTATACATAGGAGCATTACCTTTAATCCTCCCGACACTAAAACATATTGTCATTACGTCACGTGCTTGTTGCCTACTAGTGTGCAACAAGCAAGTATGCACTCGACAGAGTGCAGTTCTAGTTGTATATTATGTTGCACAACAGCGATGCAATGCGTTGTGACCCTGTAGTTTAGATCAAGTCGGACATTTAGTTTTTTTAAATTATTTGAAACTTTTTGCCTATAAAATAGGGATTTATTATTAATAGATTAATTTATGTACGATTAAATCAATTTGTTTAACAGTTGCACAAATAACTGTGATAAATAGATTCACAGTACAGAATAATTCACAAAGTAATTTGATATTCTTTCACCACCATGTTACTAATACGTACAGGGTTAGGGTTAGGGTTAGGAAAGGAACAGTATGTATAATGTAGACTATTCCTTTGGACCATAACAGTCACATGATACAAGTGCATCACATTACAACCATTTTGTTTAACACATTCTGAACGGGCACCCATTTTGGTGTCAGCATCATGTTATGCTTTAGCTATTTAAAAATAGCAGATCTACAAGCTCATATCGCGCCACCGAGTGGCGCGATACGAGCTTGTAGTTCTGCTATTTTTGAAAAATCGAAGAGCGACTGACATTTTTAGAATCTGATCTCAGGGCAGAATGGGTTCATCAGACCAGTGTGTGTCCGGCGGAAACCTCGTGTGAATCTGATCTCAGGTCAGAATGGGTTAAATACAGAATGAACTAGAAAAAGTGCCCTTCCGGGCACAGGTCTCCACCAGGTTATCCACAGATCCGTGCAGTTAGAGGTAAAAACACTTTTCGGCCAGTTATAGCGCCACCTTGAGGCTGAGTTGAAATTGTTCATGTGGCATTTCGTCCTCGGCCTAGTGGGAATGTGGGTGCACAATTTCACGGAAATCACGCGATGTGTTCATGATTTGCAGCATTTTGTTTGAAACTGAGCACTCCTGTGAACTTTGGAAGCCAATCTTAACCAATCAGGATGGAGTGTGATAAATCTGAAAGAGCCGTTTCGTTGAATGGCTCTAGAGAGACTGTGTACCAATTTGCGTGATGTTTGGACAAAATCTGTAGGTGTACTGTGCAAAAACTTGTTTTGCACAAAGCGGCCTCCTGGGTGGCGCTATAACAGGCCGTTCTGGAAAGTTTGGGGCAGAGGTTCATGGTTGGCATCCAGGGAGTGTGTGTGCAAAATATGGCATCGACCGGGTTAACGGTGGCCGAGATTAGCTGTTCACGGACACACGGACGGACACACGGACGGACGGACGGACACGCGGACGGACGGAGTGCAAAACATACTCTCCCCACATGCCTTCGGCCTGGTGGAGACAATAAATTGCAGTGTCGCCAAAAAGGCAGAAGGAGCGAGAGCACTTTCATCATCATCATCGTCATCATAATTTTTCGACTGCGGTCGAGATCATGGATTTCACAATGCCACGCCAGACTTTCCGGTCCTTCATTGCCATCCCCAGTTTCTGCTTACTGATGCATGTGTCCCTAGCGATGACATCAGGGAACGACAGTTCTCTACCTCTGATCTGCTTTGAGGCAGGACTCCAGAGAAGAAGGGAAGATATAACCTCATTGTCAGCTCTGTAGCAGTGGCCGGCAAACTGTGTTCTTCTGGATCGGACTAGTGAAGAAACACGGGGAAGGTTGCCGTATATTAGATTAGTCGATGGGTGGCTCTTCCAAGACAGATTTTATTTTCCGCTCTCATTAGAAGGCGGGTGTAAGTGCCATCCAACCGTTTCTCTAGTTTCTTTGAAAGTGTCCATGTCTCGGAGCCATAGAGTAGAATCAGCTCAACGGTCGTCCTAAATATTTTTACTTTTAACATCTTACTACTGGGATGACCAGATCTTATGCATGTCATTGCAGGCTGACCAGGCCATACCCTTCCTAGTTTGAAAGGAGTGTTTCCAAGAACTGATGAACCAAGAAGTAAGGAAGACATAGTTGTGTCAGTCAGCCAGCCAGCCAGCCATCCAGTTATAGACGATAGAGTTAATAGCTCACGGCTATTCAAACTATTCAAAAATGTTATTTAAAATAGTAAAAGAAAAGGCAATGCACCTATAGTTTAGGGATAATTGGGCTCTCCCCATTTCCTGTCAACCTAAAGAGGGATTTAAAATATATATGTTCAAAGGTTTGCACACATTTTCACTATTTACCCAAAGATGACTTTTCAATCTTGTAAATCTTGTATTACTGCCAGTTGGAGTTTCCATGTTAGATTGAAGATATTGATAACAGCTTCCTGTCAGAATGTATGTGAAAGCTTTAAATGTGACCACATGACCCCCCCCCCACACACACACACACACACACACACACACACACACACACACACACACACACACACACACACACACACACACATGAACAGATACAGATGCAGAGAAAACTTTATGCAAAAACTTGATGCTAGTTCTGTGACTGTTAGTTTTACAAAACTAGTTATAGCCTGCCAGCCATAGCCAGCCAGTCAGCCAGCCATATAGCCAGTGAGCCAGCCAGCCAGCCAGTTATCCAGTTATAGACAATAGCCAATGTACAAGCGGTAGTCAATGTAGATTGGCTATTTAAACTATTCAAAAATGTTAAATAAAAAAGGGATAATTAGGGATAATTGGGTTTAGCATGGACGAAAAGAGAGCCCCTAGGCTCAATGTAGCCTCTCTCTCCCCATTTCCTGTCAACCTAAAGACGGCTTTAAAATATATATATTCAAAGGTTTGCACACATTTTCTACTATTTATAGAAAATAGCAGAGTTCTGCACAAAGGGGCACTATAGGCTTCAGAATCATTTAGGGACCCCAGAATCATTTAGGGAGATGTTTGGAGTGAGTGTGGAACTATAGTGGCCCTCTGGAGTGAGTGTGGAACTATAGTGGCCCTCTGGAGTGAGTGTGGAACTATAGTGGCCCTCTGGAGTGAGTGTGGAACTATAGCGGCCCTCTGGAGTGAGTGTGGAACTATAGTGGCCCTCTGGAGTGAGTGTGGAACTATAGTGGCCCTCTGGAGTGAGTGTGGAACTATAGTGGCCCTCTGGAGTGAGTGTGGAACTATAGCGGCCCTCTGGAGTGAGTGTGGACTATAGTGGCCCTCTGGAGTGAGTGTGGAACTATAGCGGCCCTCTGGAGTGAGTGTGGAACTATAGTGGCCCTCTGGAGTGAGTGTGGAACTATAGTGGCCCTCTGTAGTGAGTGTGGAACTATAGCGGCCCTCTGGAGTGAGTGTGGAACTATAGTGGCCCTCTGGAGTGAGTGTGGAACTATAGCGGCCCTCTGGAGTGAGTGTGGAACTATAGTGGCCCTCTGGAGTGAGTGTGGAACTATAGTGGCCCTCTGGAGTGAGTGTGGAATATAGTGGCCCTCTGGAGTGTGTTTTATTATTAATTAATTCCTGCCATGAATAAAATAAAATAAACTACTATATAACATTATTTTATTGAATTGCGATCATACATAAAAACCTTCTGTTAACACTGTTAAGTTCTTTACCAAAAATAGCTGATCTACAAGCTCACAACGCGGACGTCGCGTTGCTTAACCCATTCAGGACGGGGAACCCCTTTTGGTGTTTTCAGCATTATGTTATGCTTTAGCTGTTGAAAAATAACCACTGACATAGAAACATAGGTTTTTTCAGAAAACTTTCAGGATTTAGAAGGCATTTGTAGAATCGGCCTCAGGTCTAAATGGGTTAAGTAGATTGGCTATATTTTATTTTTATATGTGGGGTAATGATCGATTTTGTCGTCATCTGGGACAATGTGAGCTTCCACCGGGCTGCTGAAGTGCGTGAGTGAGTGGTCCCAGCCTCCAGGACCATGACCCACATTTCTCTGTTCTATTCCTTCCACCTTATTCTCCTTTCCGGGAATCCTTGAGGAGTTCTTTTCAGCTGTGGAGGTAGAAGGTACTGTATATGAACAGAACCCACAGAGCCGGGTCACACTGCTCCAGGCCATGGAGGAGGCTTGTGGCGACGTGAGTGTTGAGGCCTGTCGGGGCTTTATGCGCAACTCGCGGCGTTTCTTCCAACGCTGCTTGGACAGGGAGAACATCACCTCACCTGTGATGTGGACGAGGCCCTCTGGCCCACTGGCCAGACAGGCATGAAGAGTTTGAGCAGGCTGGTTTTTACCGAGTGGGGGTCCCCGGGGGTCCCCGGAACATCCAGCCCACCCCCCCAGGAACGTGCCCAGGGGGGGTCGGCGATGACGAGATGCTGACAGGCTGCTGGGGTCTTCGTTCGGGAGTGGCGGCCCTCGCCTCGTCCTCCGTGTCTTGGTTACGCTATGTCGTGCCCCCAACAAAATCTGAGGCTGGGAAAAAAAGCATTGCTTATTTCGGACCCTGGTCTTGGAATGACCTACAGTCCAGACTCAAACTGGCTGCTGTGATTCCCCTAGTGAGCTTTAAATGGATTGCCATGGGCACACTTCCCATACACTGCTCCTGCTTTGACGTATAGCAACTGTCTGCTTGCTTTTTTAGTCAACTAGCAATTCCCGTTGCTTAGATATTTTAGTCCTTATTGGTCACGTTCCTGTTCTCCCTTTTAGCTTCTTTGTTAGTGGGTACTGTATTTATGAGCATTGTATGTCTGTCCTGTTTTTTTGTTGTTATTTTTTGTTTACTGGCAGAGTTGTGTCACTTATTTTGCCTACTGTTCTGGCCAGTTCACACTTGTAAAAGAGACTTCAGTCTCAATGTGGTTTTTTACTGGTTAAATAAAGGTTAAATAAAAATAAAACTGAGGGGGGTCCGCACTCTGCATCCTGCTTCCAGTCGTCGAGGACTCACCGCCGCCCAGTTTCCCATTAATGTTTCCCATTAATGAGGATTTAGTTGACACAATGGAATAAAATGGCGATTGTATTCAGTGTGGGGCAGACGGCCTGTCACAGCCAGATTTGGGAGACCAGTAATAAATACTTAGGCATACACAACTGAACAAGACCAAATTGGATGAGAACTCTCTTCAGGTTAAACCTTGGTCACACAAGGCCCTGTAGCTTTCCCTCAGGACTGTTACCCGTGTTAAAGCCCACAACCAACTGACTATAGTCTGTCCCTGCAGCCTCCCTTAATGTAGGAGTGGATCCTACCACAGGACAGAATCAATTAACAACCTTCCTTCTCATAAACTACTTATACATACTTCCATAAATAATCAATTGTGTAAAAGTAACCTAAACAGAGTTGATGGCATGAAGAGTCATCATGGAAAAGGAGTGTCAAGGGTTTAGCATTTTGTGAGTGAGGTTTTCAGTTTTATATTAAAAAGATGATAATCTTCACGGCATTGTCTTTTTTCAAAATATTGATTATATTGATAATTAATCAATCAAGGGTTGATATGATGATGAGCTGACTACGCATGCACGCACACACGCACGCACACATGCTGCAAGAACGGGTCATTAGTGCAAAATGTATGTAAATAGAGGCAGGCTACAATATTAAATATTACATTTAGAAAATTATGTTTTGATTGATGACAGGTGTAGTGGTGTACTTAGTGTTTACTGCAAGTTGAGTTTCCATGTCAGATTGAAGATATTGATAACGGCTTCCTGTCAGAAGGTATGTGAAAACTTTAAATGTGACCACACACACACACACACACACACACACACACACACACACACACACACACACACACACACACACACACACACACACACACACACACACACAGATTAACAGATAAACATGTATAGAGGAAACTTGATGCGTCGACAGCATATTCTTACAGATATAAGGGACGACTCGTCTACTTGTGTGACAGTTAGTTCAGACTCCAATCAGTCTCAGCCAGCCCGTCCGTCAGCCAGCCAGCCAGCCAGCCAGCCAGCCAGCCAGCCCGTCCGTCCGTCCGTCCGTCAGTCCGTCCGTCCGTCCGTCCGTCCGTCCGTCCGTCAGCCAGCCAGCCAGCCAGCCAGCCAGCCAGCCGGCCAGCCAGCCAGCCGGCCGGCCAGCCGGCCATTCGGCCAGCCAGACGATTTGTTTGTCAGCCAGCCAGTTTGTTCATCAGTCAGTCAGTCAGTCAGTCAGTCAGTTTATAGTCAGTCAGTCAGTCTCAGTCAGTTTATAGTCAGTCAGTCAGTTTATAGTCAGTCAGTCAGTTTATAGTCAGTCAGTCAGTCAGTCAGTAAGTATATAGTCAGTCAGTCAGTCAGTTTATAGTCAGTCAGTCAGTCAGTTTATAGTCAGTCAGTCAGTCAGTTTATAGTCAGTCAGTATATAGTCAGTCAGTCAGTCAGTCAGTCAGTCAGTCAGTTTATAGTCAGTCGGTCAGTCAGTCAGTCAGTTTATAGTCAGTCAATCAATAAGTTTATAGTCAGTCAGTCAGTCAGTCTATAGTCAGTCAGTCACTCAGTCAGTCAGTTTATAGTCAGTCAGTCACTCAGTCAGTCAGTCTATAGTCAGTCAGTCACTCAGTCAGTCAGTTTATAGTCAGTCAGTCACTCAGTCAGTCAGCCAGCCAGCTGGCCAGCCGGCCATTCGGCCAGCCAGACGATTTGTTTGTCAGCCAGCCAGTTTGTTCATCAGTCAGTCAGTCAGTTTATAGTCAGTCAGTCAGTCAGTCAGTCAGTCAATCAGTCAGTCCAGACTCCTGTGAATCCGTTCGAGACTCCTGTGAATCCGGTCCAGACTCCTGTGAATCCGGTCCAGACTACTGTGAATCCGGTCCAGACTCCAATGGGACTGACAGGAATGGGCGGAATCCTGATGCTGTTCCTCTTGTTGTGGCGTGCAGGTAGGATTGTATTTTAATGATTGTTGGTTTTAAATGATTGATGATGCTCTTTTTATCACTCTGTGGTTTGTGTTTTTTGGTCAAAATTCTTTGACTTGTTGTTCCATTCTGACCTGAGCTGTCAGGTTGTCCACAACCTGCTCACAGACCAATAATGACCTGGCATTAGAAATGCACTATTATGCAATGTGGCCCTCTGGAGCATAGACTGTAAAAAATATGGACAAAGCGTTCCCCGGGTCTAACATGAACGTAAAATGAAGCCTGTAATAATATGCTAATTCCTGATGTAAGTCGCCATCTTTTGGTACCAGCTGGCCATTGGCTGGCTCCGTTTTGTACCAGCTGGTCATTGGCTGCCCAGACAACGAGGCGGGTCTTCCCCCCTTCTTCTCCGTTGGTTTTTATTTTGACTCGAGTGGGAGGAGAAGACTCTTGAGTGGGAGGGGAATCCCGATCATAGACTGTAACGGTAGCCACGCCCCTCAGAACATACGCGACTTTATGGTCATTTTTTTAATTAATGGGACCATAATTTTCCAAAAAGAATATTATGACATTAGAAATGAGACTTTAAACTAGTGACTGGAAGAAGAAAGTATTCATGACCATGTTTATTAAGGTAATACAGTCTAGGTGAAGTTGGGCCAAAATACATGGGCCTCTATGGAGCTATGGGGCTTTTTGGGTCCAGTCCAGCGCCACAACAGGCCATTATATGAACTACCGATTTCAAATGAGGCTTCACGAAATATCTGGCTGACTGCCCCCCTGCTCTGGAGTGAGTGTGGAACTATAGTGGCCCTCTGGAGTGAGTGTGGAACTATAGTGGCCCTCTGGAGTGAGTGTGGAACTATAGTGGCCCTCTGGAGTGAGTGTGGAACTATAGTGGCCCTCTGGAGTGAGTGGAACTATAGTGACCCCCTGGAGTGAGTGTTAAAATATAGTGGCCCTTTGGAGTGAGTGTGGAACTATAGTGACCCCCTGGAGTGAGTGTTAAAATATAGTGGCCCTCTGGACTGAAAATACGTGACTAAATTTGACTGAGGGACTGCCATTGGATTTTCGTTTTTTTTTTTGGTTGTTCAGTTTGACCCACCAGTTTTGGAGATATGGCTTATAGAGTAATGTCTTGCAGAAAACAGCAAGTTGAGAAAACAGGTTTGAAAGGTTTAAAACCTAGCTATACATGTTTAAGCATTTATTTCATATTTACATGTCAATTAAGACATGCTCTAGTAGTATACGAGTCTGCCTGTGCTATTAACTCATTTTTGGAAAAATAAAATAAAAAGTGACCCTCTGGAGTGAGTGTTAAAATATAGTGGCCCTTTTGGAGTGAGTGTGGAAATAGCGTGTCACACCCCATCTCTCTCCCCATTTCCTGTCAACCTACTGTCCTGTCAATAAATGCATAAACAAGCCCCAAAAAACTAGTTTAGTGTTATCTCTGGTTATATTGCTGCTGATGGAACTAGTGCAGGGCTGGGCAACCTCAGACACGGTGACACTGGCACAGGGAGGGGGATCACTGGCACACTGGCATACTGTATATATGTGAAAAGAGAGGATTTTCTTATTTTAGAATTGAATATAAAACTAAAATGCAGTCAATTAAATGTAAGTTCATCACATCTGTATGTAGATTACATCCTGCACATAATTATACATTCAATTGCTCTGAGTTTGATCAATACATCCTGATGTGGAAAGAAATAAATAAATAAAGAAAGGTTATGTCCTGTATCTGGACAATCAAAATATGTTGGATATTTTCTATGTTGATGTGATTTCATAAACTTATCAAGGAAATAAAAACATGACGCTTCATGTCAAAAAGGTTGCCGACCCCGGGTTCCAGAGAGAGAGAGAGAGAGAGAGAGAGAGAGAGAGAGGGAAAGACAGACAGAGGCAGGCAATTTTATTTAAAAAAAAGATAACATTCACGGCATTCTTTTTTTTTTCCAAAACACATTGATTTTATTGGTAATTAATAAATAATAATACATATATATTTTAAAGAGGGGAGGGGCTGTTTTCAGTGTGTTGATTAAGGGGCGTGGCCCAAAATGAATTGCAATCGTAATCGTTCAAGGTTATAATGTGAAGTGAGGTGCGCTAATATATTAAAGTCTAACTCATGTTGATTAGGTGATGTAATGTTGATGTAAAACAAACGGTGCCAGCACAAACATTAAACGCCATTAAACCATAAAGAGACAATATGACGTGAATGACACATTATGACATAAATGTTCCCTTCATTGTCGTTTGCGTTTACAAAACAAACATTGAACTAAAGACAAACATTAAACCTGTGTATAGGAGGGGCTAGCGTCCCTCAAAAATAGATTATTATATAAATCGTGGATCATGGTCAATTCAGTGGTTGAAAGATGAGTACCATTAACATCCTAATTCCTATATAAGGCAAAAATGACGCAAAAATAACGTTTTTAGGTCAAGGAGTGTTTTTTATATGTAATGCTTGGAGTGGATTCAGAATCATGAATAACCCCTATAGTTTCACACGTCACATGCTACTTAAAGCATAATTTGAATTAGAATGTATTTATTTTTGGTACCCAACTTTCAGCAACTGAATTGACCATTATCCACAAATGATATAATAATCCATTTTGAATATGTTATTTGGATGACCCTAAAGATCATAAAACACCTTTAACCAGTACTATGTGCAGCAGACAGCAGTATTGTGTGCTGATGTCAGTTCAAAGACATGAGACCTCCAGTAATGCTGGAACTATATGGAGCAGGTTTGGTGTGTGTGTGTGTGTGTGTGTGTGTGTGTGTGTGTGTGTGTGTGTGTGTGTGTGTGTGTGTGTGTGTGTGTGTGTGTGTGTGTGTGTGTGTGTGTGCATGCGCTCACCACCATAGCAACCCTTCAAACTCTTCCTCTGTGGTTATTTGGCTATGCCTGCATGCATTTTACCACACTGACACCCCCCTCCCCCCTTTCCATTTAGTGTGCAACTTCTTTTGACACACACTTTTTCACATTTTTTGTTGTTGAAAATGATTAGATGTGAGCTTAAACATGTATAATATATAATATAGTATAGTATGTATAGTTGTATAGTATGTATAGTTTACATATATAGTTTCATGATATGTATACTCCACTGTTACGTTCTTAGCTTATGCATGTTTCATGATAACTACTTTTTTATATATGTGATGTATGCTATGCTTTTTCTTATTGCTTAATGTAAGTCGCTCTGGATTAAGAGCGTCTGCTAAATGCCTAAATGGTAAATTGTAATTGTAGCTTAATGTGGAGTGCATGTGGAACTATAGTGGCCCTCTGGAGTGAGTGTGGAACTATATAGTGGCCCTCTGGAGTGAGTGTGGAACTATAGTGGCCCTCTGGAGTGAGTGTGGAACTATATAGTGGCCCTCTGGAGTGAGTGTGGAACTATAGTGGCCCTCTGGAGTGAGTGTGGAACTATAGTCGCTCTCTTGAGTGCATGTGGATTGTGGAACTATACCGATTCACAGAGGGGTGCTCTGGGCGTGGCCATTACTGAGGTGTTCCATGGAGCAGGTGCTCCGTAGGCCAGGTGTAGCTAATCAGTGCTGTTGCGCTTAATGGTACACCTCAGTAATGGCCGCACCCAGGAAACCCTCTGTGAATCGGTCTATAGTGGCCCTCTGGAGTGAGTGTGGACCTATGTGGAACTATAGTGTCCCTCTGGAGTGAGTGTGGAACTATAGTGGCCCTCTGGACTCGGAGTGAGTGTGGAAATATAGTGGCCCTCTGGAGTGAGTGTGGAAATATATAGTGGCCCTCTGGAGTGAGTGTGGAAATATATAGTGGCCCTCTGGAGTGAGTGTGGAAATATATAGTGACCCTCTGGAGTGAGTGTGAAAATATATTGGCCGTCAGGCTGGATTACCGGCCTCTGTGCATGGACCGCTCAGCCACGGCCCAGGACACACTGCTGATTATTGACAGCAAATGTACTCTAGTCTTAGTCGCAGTAACTTAAACCATTCTGACCTGAGATCAGATTCTAAAAATGACTTCTACATCCTGACAGTTTTTTGAAAAAGCTGTTTCGATTAAAAAGAAATAGCAGACCTATACAAGCTCGTATAGCGCGCCACTCGGTGGTGCGCTATGAGCTTGTAGATCTGCTATTCTTAAATAGCTAAAGCATGACATGATGCTAACACCAAAAGGGGTTCCCGCCAAAAATGGGTTGTGTTTGTGGGAGAGAGATTGCACTGAACCCCCTGGCAGACATACGCACACGCTATTGACCTATGCCTTCATCTTGTGCAACGGCACAATTTCAATTGACTTAAAACTTGAATTAAACTTTAAGCAACAGCATTGTGTTGTTGCTACAAGCACAACTGCATTAGATAAATTGCACCTTTCTAAACTAATCTTATTGTATACATATATAGGCTATATATATATATATATATCCATATGTAACCAGGTAGACCTGTTACTATGGCAACATCAGCCAGGTGCTCCTTGTTTCAAATTAAGGGTGGGGTTTATTGGCAGACAGGTTTAAAAGCGCTGGGCTGCTTTCATTCAGGGGATCCCCTAGCTTGCTGTAAGGTTGACGTATCTGAGGAGGACAAGAGTTTGAAGGCATGGCGTTTCCTAAATGTATCAGCACACTGGCTGCCTGGTGAATTAGTATAGAAATGCCCTTATTCCATGCTGCTGTGCTCCTCCTCCGGTACGCCAGCCAAGTGTATGGTACAGTAGGCTATAGTATGTCTTGGTGGTTTATATGATGTTGACTTTTAATATCAGTATTTTAAAAGAACTAACTATGTGTACAAAACGAAAAGAGAATAAAATGTCCTTGTTTGAAATCCCAATATGTCTTATTTCCATGCTCAACCTTGGTCACACGAACCTGTGCTTTCTATTGTTAAAGAGGACCCTCTAGAAAAAGGTGGCGTAGTTTAGTAGGCATTAAGTATATTTTATTATTATTCCCTCAAAAGTGCCCCCTGCTACACATAGTTTTGGAGCCAGAAGGGAGAAGAGTCTGGGACGTGTGGAGCGTTGTCCCGGCGTTTTTAGTGAAGGTACCTCCAGCTTCCCTGCGTTGGCTGATCGGAGTGCGCGGGAGGGTTTGTATAGGGTTCGATCATACTTGTGAGATATGGGGGAGCCATACCTTTGGTTGCTTTGAATGCCAGCATCAGAGTTTTGTATTCTGTGCGGGCAGCGACCGGGAGCCAATGGAGGGATCGGAGAAGGGGGGAGACGTGTGAGAACTTTGGCTGGTTGAAGACCAAGCGAGCTGCGGCATTTTAGATCAGTGTGAGAGGCTTAAGTGCACATGCCAGTAGGCCAGTAAGGAGGGAGTTACAATAGTCAAGTTTTGACAAGACTGTTGTCTGGATAGGAGCTGGGCTGACTCCTGGGTGAGGAACGGTCTAATTCGTTGTATGTTATAGATTGTAAACCTACAGGATCGAGTGACTGTTGTGATGTGTGTTTTGAACGAGAGCTGACTCTCCAGGACAATACCAAGGTTCCTGGCTGTCGGGACAGACGTTACCATGGCGTTGTCTACGGAGATAGTTGGCTCCCGCATAGGGCAGGACTTAGTTGGGAAGAACAGAAGCTCAGTCTTGTCTGGGTTCAGCTTGAGGTGGTTGGAAGACAACCACTGTGAGGTGTCAGCCAGGCATGCAGTGATGTGCTCTTCCACCTGGGTGGCAGAGGGGGGGAAGGATAGAAACAGTTGTGTGTGACTCATCGGCATAGCAGTGATAGGATATATTGTGAGCAGAGAAAGCCAAGGGATTTAGTGTACATGTGAGAAAAGGAGGGGACCAAGTACAGATCCCTGTGGGACCCCAGTTTGGGACCCCAGTTTGGAGGTTACGGGGGGATGATGGCAAACCTTTCCAAGAAACCTGGTAGGTCCGGTCAGAGAGGTAGGAGGAGAACCACTTCAGCACCGTCCCGCCGACGGTGCCCATAGTTCAATCATTTATACTAAGTGTGATAAGCATCAGTATTATAATGTAAAACTTTACTCATCCAGCTTTTTCGATCACATCTGGATTGAAGGGCAGCAGACTGGCCAGCTGATCGAGTTCTGCATTGAGATGGTTCCTGTGCTGTTTGGATGGATTGGCCATCACAGTGAATGCCATAGGCTATCTGGGGTGGAGGGAGGCGGAGAAAGACAGAGGGAGAGATGAAGAGGCAGCAAGACAAGACATATTAGCATATTATGCTTTGGCCCTATCTTGGCCAGGTCATACTGGCAAAAGAGGTTTCATGCACAATTCCTACATATTAATTGCACCTTTTAACCCTTGGGGCAGATTTGAACATTGCTCCTCTACAATGGTGACAAACAATCACTAAAGAACCATTATTAGCATTATTACAGTGTTAAAAGGATAAAACAAAAACATTGAATCTGAGAGAAGCGTATTGGTATCTGAATGCATGCTGTGATTCCACATGTATTGATTTCACATGTACACAACCTGACAAATCAACCAATCATGTACAATTGAGGCTTGTGACTTGTGTCACATGCCAATCACTCTCTGCTCTGTCATTCTTGTACCTCTGCTGTACTAAAACATGATAAAGCTGCAATCTAAAAGGGGATATCTCCCTCTCTCCACCCCTGGGCTCAAATCACATGCTACTTAAATCAGAATTACATTTTGAGAATTGTGGCTATTTTTGAAATGTGTCACAGTGTTGTCCTACATTGCAACTTTTAAAAAACAACAACAAAAGTCCATGAGTCGTTACAATTACAGGCCTACACAAGGTCAACTAACCTTTGTCTAAAATGTCTATGAAATAAATTGCATAATTTGCAGTCAGTTGCTGTAAAGGGGCCTAAATAATAATCATTGTGTATTTCATAACCCGTTGTCATGCTGGGTGATACTGTAACTATAAATGCAAATAATCTGGAGTATATGCTTGCAACAAAGAAAAGAGGGAGAGAGCATGGAAGAGATAATGGCATGCAGTTAAACGTACAAACAGGGAAAGAATAAAATAAAATACCCAATAGAAATAAAATAGAAGCAGAGCCACTCAAACTAACCTCTTGCTGGCAGCTCCTTGCAAACGCACTGTGGTGACGTGGTCAAGAAACAGTTGTGAAGTCTTCTGTGATGTTTGGGTAAATGCACATTCCTGCTTAACTTTACAATAGCCAATCTCCTGCTGGGTGAGAGTTGACACACCCACTCTCCTGGCTGTTGAGTAGAAGAAGCCCCCTGGACAATACCCCAATCCAACCCTTGATGCTGAGTGCAAAGCAGGCAGAGAGGCATTCCATGTTATTTTCTATATGTCCCCTTGTTGTATTTTTTTATAGGCTATTGTGCTAAAGAAATCAAAACAAATATTGTATTAAGTGTAAATGTATAGATTTAAAATGAGGTCTCATTTCACTATTATAGTCCTGCCACCGAGTGGCGCGATATGAGCTTGTAGATCTGCTATTTTTCAATAGCTAAAGCATAACATGATGCCGACACCAAAATGGGTGCCCGGTCAGAATGGGTTAAAAAAAACTATTTTAGATAATGCACACTGCCTCATCAAAATTGATATTGTGACTTTATATATTGTCAATTGCTATTCCCGACAGTGACGATAGATACATTATTTGGTAACACTTTACAATAAATATGGCCACAAATCATTAGCAGTCATTAGCATGACTCATTAAAGGGGCATTTCAAACACGTGAGACGCTCGATTCATACTTTGATTTTATCAGACACGCCCCCTCAATTACAAACACTAATTGTAATTTCAAACTCAAATTTGAATACCATGATGGATTCATCTAAAACATCCGTCCTTGGTTCAGGTGACTGAATACTGTAACACGTCTGCAGGGGCCATGCATTTTCTTTCTATAAATAAATAAAAAGGTATAATTGAAAAAACACAGCCCCTCATGAACTAGAATTAGAGGGACAATTAATTGTTGTTTTTATCTTGTTTGAAGTAATAAGGATAAAATGCACATCAAATATCAAAATATTGAATGAATCATTGACAGGTTAAATACTGTCTGGGGTAGACCTAGGCCTATGTTTGAAAGTGAAATATCCCTTGAAACATCCTGCAGTGTTCACTTTTCTCTCATGCCAATGAAGCCAATTGAATTGAATTGAATTTAATTGTGCACGCATGCACGAGCGCACGCATTTGTAAAATACAAATAAAACGTCTCATTCATTTAAAAATCGATGCATCGTTGCATCGATTTCATTAACACAAGTCGATTCAAATTAGAATTAGAATGATTTTTTTTTTTTTTTCAATTGTTTTCCCCATATCATATTTTTTGCTCTGTGTGTAAATAATTCAAACTGTAGGATTGGTTATTGTGACGGACAGAAGTCATTCCTTCCCTTTGCAAAGCGTACCGGAGCGCACTCGCCTATTAGTTTGCATTGCATTCAGAACGCGCCCTTAATTAAGAACCTAACTGCATCTGCATCTGTGTGTGGCTCTCAGCGGTGTCCCACTATTAGCGACTTTAAGCAACGACGGATACGGCAGTCAGCTACGGCAACCGGAAATGGATCAGTGCTCGATAAACCTGCTCTCTGTTGCAGTCCTTTCTACTACGGGAGAACCTACACTTACACGTAGTGTCTACAACGCCATGTCATAACCATGTTTATTGAAATTATAGCTGTCATACATTTATTTTACACCGATTGCTCCATCACCTCTCTTATGCTGTGTCCATATTGACTGGCTGAATGGCTGATGTTGAACTGCACTGTGGCAGAGAAGTAACAGATAGAAGCGCGCAAACTTTATCCCCAGACTGGCTGCTGTACTGCCACTAGTGTTAATGTTATATTTTGTATTGTGTTCTCGGCTGCGCTGTGTGCCAATTATGCCCCCTCAGGCCCTCTCCTGTTGACTGTGTTCTCTTTTCTGGTCTGACAGTGCAGGCACACTTGCGTGATGTGTGCCTGCACTGTTTAGTATTTACTATTACATTTTTATGTTTTGATAATCAGCGCTTTTCCACATAGATACATACACTGTGCCATATTGGAGAGGCCACTGTGTGCAGTGCCCCCCCTCCCCCCCTGTTCTGTAGAACGCTGTTGTTATGCAGAGTTGTGGTGATTAGACTCCATTAAAGCTATCATCTGTAGAGAAGCTCCTCTGGTTGTGGAACAGTCAAGGTTGAAGCTCTGCTTCTCAAGGCTCTACCTGGGTCATAGACAGTAGACTGTAAAAGAAAATATGGACAAAGCGTTCTCCGGGTCTGATATGGACGTAAGATGAAGCCAGTCAGTCCTTGAATTGTAAATCGCCATCTTTGTAGATCCGTTTGGCCCATTGGCTGGCCCAGACAACGAGGCGGATCTTCCCCCCTTCTTCTTTGTTGGTTTTTATTTTGACTTGAACGGGGGGTGGCTCCCGATCATGGACTGTAACGGTAGCCACGCCCCTCAGAACATACGCGACTTTATGGTCATTTATTTA
>NC_139699.1:530000-532500 GCF_964188405.1 Protomyctophum parallelum | reverse complement strand
ATATAAATACTGATGAAACTTTTAAATGAAACAAACATGTTTAGCTCAGCATCATCTGACTTGAATTAACTTGGCATATGATTAACATTTTTATAAGATGATTGGATCATCCGCGATAGTACTTTGTATAAGCATTGGTTTCATGTTGCGCTGCTGTCTCTGTCAGATCAATAACCTGTCGACATCAGTATCAGTGGGTAACACCCTTCGCTACGAAGGGTAGCGTCCCAGATCGTCCCAGATCCCTCTTACAAACTGCTGCGTACGACAGTAGACTGAAGCTAAGAAGGCTTTCAGGAAATTGTTTTGCTTCTAAGTTCATTCATCCAGGAGGTGTTTTCCCGAAGCCAGATAAGAAGACTCGTAATGCTGTGCTCTTGAGAACCAACTTAAGTAGTGCTTCCTGAAAGCAGTTAGATAGCAGCACGTAATGCTGTGCACTTGAGAACCAGCTGCTATACTACTGAAGATACTGCATGAACTCAAAACCTTTTGGGGAAATGGGTTTGCTGCTATACGCTATACCGTTGTACGACAAAGCATAAACTGCTGCCTGTCTGTCTGTCTGTATGTCTGTCTGTCTGTCTGTCAGAATGCTGAAGCACTGAGAAAGCTGTTACGCCTTTTGTCTTCGTACTTTTTTTCCCAACTTGACTACAGGAGCAGTGGTCTCAAAAACATAGAGGAAAACTTGACAGAAAAAGACTTGATCACTATATAAAAAATAAAGGAAAAGTCTAACAGACCGAGACTTAAGAAAACATTTCTTTCTTTTATTTTAACATAAAAGTACATTAAAAGTAGCAAGCATTTCGGTCCTAAGACCTTCATCAGTGCTATAATATACCGGTAGTCTTTTTCTGACAAGTTTTCCTGCCTGTCAGAACTTTTAATCATTTGAGGGAAACAAAGAACACATGTGAGAAACGCATCAGAAAAGATGAGAGAAAAATGCCGGTGCGAGATCATGTTAGATGTGTGAAAAGTGACAATGCTATTGACAATATCCTAAGGTGGAAGGGCCAAGGAGGATGCTGTGACCACTAACCCAGCCTTAGCCACTGAAGAGGCAGGACTCAGCAGCCAGGTGGACACCACAGGTGGGTCTGGCATGGGACGTGCACACATAGACATCAAAGGGGGCTTCAGCCCCTGCCCTTTTGCCCGTCTGTAAAATAACTGCCCTTTCTGTGGTGAAAGAAATGCAAAATGCAACTCCTTTCCTTTCCAACATGCTGGAAGGCAGCGCATTCAGGAGAATTGCTTTTCTTTTATACCAAGTCTCCTGAACTTGAACATATTTGTTTTGAAATCCACTAGCTAAAGAGTGCTGGGTTGCGCCCCCAAAAAAGCTGATCTACAAGCTCTCAACGCGTTGTGAGCTTGTAGATCTGCTATTTTCGCTGTTTTTGTCCAAAAGTGCCCTCTTACGGGATTTGAGCCCCTGCCCCTCTAACACTCTCTGCATGTCCCTGGGGTATGCAGGAAGCATGTTCATGACGTCTAGATATTAGATCTATAGGACATTTATTATGATATCTCTGCTGTCGGGGAGAAACCAACTCCAAAATGTTCATTAAAAAAAACTATTTTAGATAATGCACACTGCCTCATCAAAATTGATATTGTGACTTTATATATTGTCAATTGCTATTCCCGACAGTGACGATAGATACATTATTTGGTAACACTTTACAATAATATGGCCACAAATCATTAGCAGTCATTAGCATGACTCATTAAAGGGGCATTTCAAACACGTGAGATGCTCGATTCATACTTTGATTTTATCAGACACGCCCCCTCAATTACAAACACTAATTGTAATTTCAAACTCAAATTTGAATACCATGATGGATTCATCTAAAACATCCGTCCTTGGTTCAGGTACTGAATACTGTAACACGTCTGCAGGGGCCATGCATTTTCTTTCTATAAATAAATAAAAAGGTATAATTGAAAAAACACAGCCCCTCATGAACTAGAATTAGAGGGACAATTAATTGTTGTTTTTATCTTGTTTGAAGTAATAAGGATAAAATGCACATCAAATATCAAAATATTTAATTAATCATTGACAGGTTAAATACTGTCTGGGGTAGACCTATGTTTGAAAGTGAAATATCCCTTTAAACATCCTGCAGTGTTCACTTTTCTCTCATGCCAATGAAGCCAATTGAATTGAATTTAATTGAATTGAATTGAATTGTGCACGCATGCACGAGCGCACGCATTTGTGAAATACAAATAAAACGTCTCATTCATTAAAAAATCGATGCATCGTTGCATCGATTTCATGAACACAAGTCGATTCAAATTAGAATTAGAATGAAAGAAAATATATATTTTCAATTGTTTTCCCCATATCATATTTTTTGCTCTGTGTGTAAATAATTCAAACTGTAGGATTGGTTATTGTGACGGACAGAAGTCATTGTAGATCTGCTATTTTCTTTTAATCGTGAAAATGTGGCGCAAATCTTTGAATATATATATTCTT
>NC_139699.1:482500-525000 GCF_964188405.1 Protomyctophum parallelum | reverse complement strand
GTCCCAGATCCCT
This sequence comes from Protomyctophum parallelum, assembly GCF_964188405.1. Lineage (NCBI taxonomy): Eukaryota > Metazoa > Chordata > Actinopteri > Myctophiformes > Myctophidae > Protomyctophum > Protomyctophum parallelum. Next base: position 524,987 of record NC_139699.1, on the reverse strand, counting down.
CTTACAAACTGCTGCGTACGACAGTAGACTGAAGCTAAGAAGGCTTTCAGGAAATTGTTTTGCTTCTAAGTTCATTCATCCAGGAGGTGTTTTCCCGAAGCCAGATAAGAAGACTCGTAATGCTGTGCTCTTGAGAACCAACTTAAGTAGTGCTTCCTGAAAGCAGTTAGATAGCAGCACGTAATGCTGTGCACTTGAGAACCAGCTGCTATACTACTGAAGATACTGCATGAACTCAAAACCTTTTGGGGAAACGGGTTTGCTGCTATACGCAGTACCTTATAGGAGGCCTGAGTCTGACGTCTGTCTGAGTTGGTTATTTTAATTCATTTATGAATATTTTTGTTGTCTCTTTTTGTCAATCTCTTTGTAACTGTTATTTTTGTCTATTTTAACGAGAACCTCTTTTGGTGTTTTAAGCATAATTTTGAACTTCTATTGAAAAATAGCAGATCTATAAGCTCATAGCGTGGCACCGATTGCCGCGCTAAGACATTGTAGATCTGCTATTTTTGAAAAATCAAGAAAATCTGGTGCACATCTTTGAATATATATTATTTGAGAGCGAACATTTTGAAGTCATATCTTTGCTTCGGGGGGGGGGGGGGGGGGGGGAGTGAACAACATATTTTCAGATGCGGTTCGGCGGCCAATAACATATAGTTGTTGGGGTCCTTGACATGAAGTAATTTGAAAACCACTGAAAACTGTCATGATTTTAAATAATCTGGTCTCAGTCCTAAATGGGTTAACATACATAGATACAGAGTTTGGTTTTATTTGCATTTTCTATTGTTGTATTGGCCTATTGTTTGTTTGTCTGATGTCACATGGCAGGAACAGGTATCTGTTTCTTTCTGTACTAATATTGTGTGTTATTGGTCTAATACAATCTACGGTTGTGAATTATCATTCTTGGTAACTAACTCTAATATTTACATTGCTTTCTCATCTCTACTGTATGTAGTTTTATAAATGATGCATGAATGTTCATGAATATGTTCTGTCTCTCCCAAACAAACAAATTAAGCATTGCATTTTACGCTAAATAAATGTGATTTTCTCTAGATGTGGAGCCCTTCCTCATCTTCACCACCAACAACGATCTGAATAAGATGAACTTGAACGGCTCCAACCACACTGTGCTCAAAGAGGTGAAAACCATTGAACATACTGTAACAACACATCCTATACACGCTTATACATCCACCAACCATAACACATTTGAGCCCCTAATGAACTGCATAGACGATATTAAAACCTGGATGGATGAAAACCTCTTATATCTCAATGACAATAAAAGGGAAATCATCATCTTTGGACAACGCTCCAGTGGCTCCACCCCTCCTGTCAACAACCTCGCCCCCTCACTTCCAATATCAACACAGGCGCAAAAGAAAAAAAAAACTAAATGGGTTAAATCTCTTGCCCTGTGTCTCTATCTCTAACCCTGGCGGCCCCAGAGCTGTGGAACAACCCACCCCCCCCTTTATTAGAGCTGCCCAATCCATCGAGGTCAGGAGATTATTAAATCCTTACTTAACCCATTCTGACCTGAGATCAGATTCATACGAGGTTTCCACTGGGACACACACTGGTCTGATGAACCCATTCTGACCTGAGATCAGATTCTAAAAAATGTCAGTCGTTCTTTGATTTTTTCAAAAATAGCAGACCTACAAGCTCGTAGCGCGCCACTCGGTGGCGCGCTATGAGCTTGTAGATCTGCTATTTTTCAATAGCTAAAGCATCACATGATGCTAACACCAAAATGGGTTCCCGTTCAGAATGGGTTAAAACGTAATTTAATGTAATCTAAATATATATATTCCTATATTGTCCATGTATCATGTTTGCCTCATTTGCCATGTATCTGGTTCTACTTGATGTAAATTGCTTTAAATGTTATTTGCTCTAAATGTTTTTTTCTTTCCTGTGAAGCACTTTGGTCGATTTCGGTTGTGTTAAATGTGCTATAAATAACGGATGATTTGATTTGATACAATTCACACACTGCTTTTGACATGTCGGAATGTATTCCACCTGTCAGAGACTAACTGCTAACTAACTAACTAACTGCTGTGCTGTGACAGGACTTGAATGGAGCGAGGGGTCTGGACTTTGACTACGAGCAGCAGATGGTCTATTGGACAGAAGGGTTCTCAAGTTCATCAGGTCTCCCCACCATGACGATCAGTCGTATGCACATCGATGGCAGTGTCGTCCAGGTCAGTGTGACAAATACACAGATGGGAAGTGAAATAATGTCAGAAAATGGTTATACTTGTATTCAAAATGCTTTGTAATATCACTGTTGTTAAACAGTGTGGTGGTAACTAAGTATTTTTACTCAAGTACTGTACATATTAAACACTGTAAGGTACGTGTAATTTCCCAAGTATTTATATTTCCTAATACATACATACTGGCCTGGTACTCCACTATATCTCAGAGGCATATTTGTACGTTCTACTTATTTGACAGCTTTAGTTAATTGCAGTGGTGGACAGTAATGAATGAGGTTCTTTGTTTTAGTAGTGTTCTTAAGTATGTGTATGTGTGGTTTACTTTAGTATTTCAATCCACTGCATTCCAAAGACGTAATATTGTACTTTTGACTCCGCTACATTTCTAGGAAGGTAATTGGGTACATTCTGAATTAACGATCTATAAGCTCACACCGCGTCGCATCAGGACACGTTCTGATGCTTGTAGATCAGCTATTTTCACTACCATTGATATTGTTTTGAAGGTGGTGGTGGATTGGGCCGGATGGGGGGGGGGGGGGGGGGGTCTAAATACAGCAATGCATTGATACAACTTCTTTATGTACACATTATACAGTATATACAAGTACGCCAGTACTTTAGCTCAAGTACACGTTTATAGAGAAATGTATACTTGCTATACGTGTACTCAACTACGTATCTACAGTATACGTAGTTGAGTATCTATTCTTTGACTCAAGTATACTGGGCTTGAGTACTTTGTCCACCACTGGTTACTAGTTACTTTGTAGATTTAGATTGGTATGATGTTATAAATAATAACATTCATTATTGAAAATATTCAACATAGTTAGAAAATAGCAGATCTACAAGCTCACAACGCATCATGTCACAATGCATTGTGAGCTTTATAGCATGTATAGACCTGCTATTTTCAAAAAGCCAAATTATGAAATAAGGCTTAACCCATTCTGACCTGAGATCAGATTCATACGAGGTTTCCACTGGACACACACTGGTCTGATGAACCCATTCTGACCTGAGATCAGATTCTAAAAATGTCAGTCGTTCTTCGATAATAAAAAAAAATAGCAGACCTACAAGCTCGTATCGCGCCACTCGGTGGCGCGATATGAGCTTGTAGATCTGCTATTTTTAAATAGCTAAAGCATAACATGATGCTAACACCAAAATGGGTGCCCGGTCAGAATGGGTTTAAGTGCTGAGAGTTGTGCAAACAAGCAGAAAGGTTGAGTAGACAATATGCTCTTTTTACAATATCCTGTGATATTAATATGTTGAACAAATGACTTACAAATAGAACAATAAAACGTGGTGAGCACTGCGTGAAAAGAGGAGTTAACGGGCAATTACGGGAACTGTATTTTGCCCGTAAACCTCAAGTTTAGCAGCATATACATGTAATATATACGGTAATATACAGGTGTGATGGTACAATACGGGAGTTAATGGGAGTTTGTTGGAAAGATTAACGGGAGTTTCCTGTAATATACACATCCGTATTCCAAGCTTTTTGCGCAGTGGAGTATATCCAGAGTGAATGTATGTCTCATTGACAGGTCCTCCACACGTCACTCAGTGCACCATTGGCTCTGGCTGTTGATTGGGTGGGAGGAAACCTCTACTGGAGTGACTATGAGCAGCTCACCATAGAGGTGTCCAAACTAAACGGGGCGTACCGAACAGTCCTGGTCAACACCGGCCTGGAGGCGCCAGGCTCCATGGCTGTGGATGTACGCTACGGGTAAGTGTACTGTGGTGTGGTGATCATGAACCTTACACTGACTTTATCAACCGTCCTGTGAAACACCACAGATACAAGAAGACTGGATTTACATCTAAAAGCTAAACGGATGACATTGCATCATATTTATTTGTTGTACCTCTTGGCAGCACTGTTCATTTTGACAGCAAATTCAGATTTAGTCTTAGTCTTTTGAATAACACCATTTAGTTTTAGTCCTATTTTAGTCTTCTGAAATTGTTTAGTCTTAGTCGACTAAATATCAAAATCTTGTGGTCTTTTATTATTTTAATCTTAGTCTTAGTCTTAATGCAGTGTACATTTTTAAAGATTTAGTCTTAGTCTTTTGAACAACACAGCATTTTGTTTTAGTCCTATTTTAGTCATCTGAGTCCTATTTTAGTTTACTACACAACATAATTAACAGTCTTGCAGATCTAGTTAAATAAAAGTCACATTAGTTATTATTTTGTATAAGACTAGGATGTATCACATGAGTATGAGTATATATATCCGATCTACAAGCTCACACAACGCGTCTCACAGAGACATGTTGTGTGAGCTTGTAGATCAGCTATTTTTGGTGTATGTTCCCCCCAGAATAGGGATGCTGAAGTTCAAGTGTTTAAAGTAAACGTCAAGTATGAAGTTATTTGCATGGTTTACGTACCGTAAAATGACATAAAGGTTCTATAAAGTAACAATGCAATTCAGGGGTGCGGTTGACGAAAACGTTATTTTGCCGATCGAGGTGCACTGAGACAAAAATGTTTGAGAACCGCTGCTGTACAGACAGTACTGTATGTGTGATTTGTTGTGAACAGTGACCTGACACAGTGTCTCCTCTGACAGCTACTTGTACTGGGCAGACTTTGGCAACCGCCACATAGGGAGGATAGGGATGGACGGCACCAACAGGAGCATCATAGTGGATGAGATCACCGAGCCCTGGGGCCTGACGTTAGACTACATCAATGATCACATATACTGGAGCTGGCAGACCCCCGCGGAGGCGAGCATTGAGTTTGCCAACCTGGATGGAACCAACAGAAACACAGGTTACACGCACGCACGCACACACACACACACACACACACACACACACACACACACACACACACACACACACACACACACACACACACACACACACACACACACACACACACACACACACACACACACACACACACACACACACACACACAGACTTTCACTTAGTAAGAGACCACACCTTCGCTCAAGTTCAACCATTTATTGGTAAATTGAATGATGAAATGGGGGGAGGAGGGGAACCCGGGATGGGTGAGACTCAGGATGGGGGTGTGGTCTCGGGAGAGGACGCCGTGTATGTATGCGCGCTCGGAGAGCGGGCGTCTCTGCTCCGGAACTGCCCCAAAAAGAGCTGGCTGGGAGACGAGTGCGGGACTGGAGGAAGGGACGCGAGTGAGGATCCTCGAGAAGGGGGAGAGGGTTTATAGGCGGCCTAGGTGGAGATGGGCGTTTTGGACGTCTGAGATGTTGGTCCTGATGTAGGACTGGTAGGCCTGGGAGCAGCAGCGGCCGAGGATTCGGATGAGGTGGTCCGAGAGGCCTCGCCTATAGACGCGGTGGTGGCTGCGCCGATGCGGAACGAGTGGCCGGAGTAGAGCTGGGAGGGAAGGCCGGACAGAGCGAGGATTCGGCGGAGGTGCTTGTGGAACCAGGAGCGGGTGGCGATGGAACCCGTCTCTGTGGTGAACAGGGGGTCGTGTGGTGAGGCGTTGAGGGAGCGTCTCGTGGAGACGTAGCGGAGAATGGGTTCGTAGGGGCTGAGAGGGGGATCTGTACGGAAGAGGTGGATTGCTGAGGAACGCCCGAGCTGGTCTGTCTTGCTGTGTTTGAGGGTGAAAGTGAGGGAGTCGGCCCAGGCCGTAGCGTAACGGTCTGGGCACCGGACTGGTGATCCAGTCGCAGTGTGCCGCGGGTTCGACTCCCGGACCCGACACGGCCTTTACTGCATGTCATCCCCCCATCTCTCTCCCGTTTCCTGTCAGCCTACTGTCTGTCCCTTCAAAAATCAATAAAAGGCGTAAGCCGCAAAAAATATCTAAAAAAAAAAAAAGAAAGTGAGGGAGTCGGAGGAGTGGAAGGTGATGTCGGAGAGGCTAGGATGACGGGAAGGGTCGTAACGGGCGGAGGAGGATGTGAACCCGGAGAAGGCGAGGAGGAACATGCATTCTAGGGTTAGGTCCATTGACGCACGTGCCAGCGTGCTTGTGGGGGGGGGGGGGGTAGGAGAGAGGGAGGAGGGGGAGGAGGGGGAGGAAGGGGGGTTTGTAGCAGGCGATGCGTGCGCCGGCCGGCGTGTGTGTGAGGGAGGGGGGAGGGGGAAGTGGGCCGGGCACGTGCCTGTTGTTGCTGCCGGGAAGCAGGAGGGGGCGGGGCCGCGTCCAGAGCGGCTTGACGGTTTCGCCAGCCACAATGCGAACAATGCCGCCTTTCGGTCGGTCCTCTGGAATGGAATTCCTCTGGCCGTGAGAAGGCGCTGGAGCCCGGCCACCGTCCAGTCGGCGACTGACAGGTGTAGTTGGCCGAGGCTGGCGATGACGGGGGCGACGGAGAAGGAGGACCGAGAGGACGTAGCGCGGCTGCTGCTGCTGCTCGGTTCCGCCGCCGGCCTTGGCTGTGCCGGCGGGACCGAGCGCGAGCTTGACGTGCCGGTGTCGTGGATGGCAGACGAGTAGGCACGCCTGGAGCTTCCTGACGTAGATAGAACGTCCTCGCTGTCGGAGGCGTGAAGCTCCAGCTCGCGCTGGTAGCGAGAATCCATTTTATGGATTTTTCGCTGCAGCGGTGCTGCGGTTTCCTCTCTCTTTTCTTTTTTGGTTGAAGAAAAAGAGAGAAAGAAAACGAGCGATATGCGCCGCTGCTAAGCAGCACTTTTGTTCAATGTAGGACACGAACACAAGTAGTTACCGCTTGAATCACTACAAGTAAACAAGTAAATTAAACAAGTAAACAAGTGATATTTAGCTTTGGTCGTATTTAGCAATTTGATCGGCGTGGATCGAGTGACAGGTTGTCAAAACAATGTGACGCTTACGTTCTGTATGCTGAGGTGAGGTTGGAGACGGAGCGAGAAGGGATTCTGCTTGTCTGAAGGTTCTGGATCACGTAGTGAGAACAGGTAGATGTTGGCGCACAGGTGTATTTATACTGTGGTGATTGTGGCAGGATTGGCCAGGTGATAACGACAGGCAGGTGGGTTTGATAAGGAGGGGAGTGATTGATAAGGAGGGGGGAGTGGTTAAGGTCGAGCGGAAGGAGGCCTCTTCTCCCGAAACTACGTTGTATAAATACAACTTCCCTTAGTCTGGGGATTCATGGATGCCATTTTTACAAATATTTTGGTCAACACAAATCATAGAGAGCCAAATATAGCTGATCTACAGTCTCACAATGCGACGCGTCGTGAGCTTGTAGATCTGCTATTCTTGGTGAGTGACACCAGTGTGCAGTTAAATATGTAAGGCATAATTCACGCATGCGCACACACACACACACACACACACACACACACACATGCACACATGCACACAAACGCACACTCACGCACGCACGCATGCACGCAGCCACGTATGTAAGAACGCAGCCACACACGCAAGCACGCACATACGCTCACATGCACGCGCACACGCGCGCGCACACACACACACACACACACACACACACACACACACACACACACACACACACACACACACACACACACACACACACACACACACACATCATACTCACATACTGAAGACACTGTAATTACACAATTCCAGGTCCATTTTACACTCTGTGTTAAAGGAATGCTCCAGATTTGACTGTGTTCAAGAACAGCTTTTGTAAATGTTGTCCATGAGTAGTGGAAGAAAAAGTAATTAAAGCAGTAAGAACATGATTTACTTCAGAGTACACTTTACTAAAACATTGTATATCTTATTATAAATAGTCTTATTGCTATTTCATAATATTCTGACACTTTTGGTTTTGTGTGTCTGTAGTTCTGCGTCAGGGCGACGATATCGTTAGTATTACCCTGTTTGAGGAGTACATCTACTGGAGCTCCGGCTCCATCTCCAGAGCTCACAAGACTCAGGGAACCAACCCCACCAGACTCATCAGAACCCTGTACAGTCCATGGGACATCCAGATCTACCACCCATATCAACAACCTGAGGGTCTGTACCACCTACTGTACACAACACTCTCATTATGACTCTGCATAATGTTTTATGACTTCTATTAACTGTCTATCATTGTATTATTATCTGATCTGTTTTGAAAAGCATTACGTATACAGTATAAATACACCCTATAATAATAACAACAACAACAGCAACAATAATAATAGTCATATCGTGACATAGTAGTAGTAATAGACAGTATTAGTATAGTATAATCGGAATTGGCCACATCGGCCATACAAATGCCATATTGGTATCGGATCGGTCTCAAAATAATCCAGATTATTTCATCGGTTTACACCAGCAAAATAAATTAAAAGTTCTACATTTAATTAATTAATTCATATTAATTCATTCACACTTGGAAAAAGAGTATAGGCTACAGTATGTATTGATTGGCTTTGGGCCAAGCCCCTAGAGGACCTATAGGCTTGTTTCCATTGTGGCCCTCTGTATAATATGTAATAATTGGTATCGGCAGATATGACCCTGCAAATAATGGGAGATCGGTCATCGGTCATTATAATTTCATAACTGTGCACCCCTAAACAGTATTGTAACATAATAGTAGTAGCAAGTAGTGTTGTATCAGTATAGTAATAGTATTCAGGGCTCTCATATTCATTACATGTGTACATGTTTTCCTGCAGTGTCTGCTCATCCGTGTCAGACCAACAATGGAGGATGCAGTAACCTGTGTCTGCTCTCACCTGGAGGAGGCTACAAGTGTTCCTGTCCAACCTACTTCTACTTGGCAGCGGACAACAAGCAGTGCATGTCCAGCTGCACTGCCAGCCAGGTGATTCACCTCCAGTTCACTTGTGTTGTACGCGTTTATGTCTTTATAGGTCTCGTGTCTGCTGTCGATAGTCATTCTAAAGATGTGTGTCGTCTCTCCCATCAGTTTGCTTGTAAGAACTACAAGTGCATTCCGTTGTGGTGGAAGTGTGACACGGCAGATGACTGTGGGGACGGCTCAGACGAACCTGCAGACTGCTGTGAGTAGAGACTCAGAGACTGAAACACATCTTACTACATGTGTTTACACTGATTACACTTAGTATTACTTTGTACTCCAATGTCCTTTAACTGTTTCTGACGCCTGCATTAAATATATGACTACAAATGTCTTCTAATTCATGACAGTTTCTTAAAATCCTGTTTCTGTATGTCAGTGGTGCTCAAACCTTTTCATGTCAAGGACCCCCAGAATAATATGCATTTGGCCGTGGACCCCCATCTGAAAATATGTTGTTCCAAATATTTGAATTAAAAATGTTCACTTTGAAAGAATATATAGTCAAAGATTTGCACCACATTTTCACGATTTTTCAAAAATAGCAGATCTACAAGCTCATAGCGCGCACGGCACTCTGTGTCGTGCAATGAGTCCTTTTTGAGTACAACATATTGGTAAAAATGAAATAGAGGTCCATTTTAAAACAACCAACATCCAACAGACCATACAAACAATGTAAAAAAGAAATAAATGAATTAATTAATAAAATAGCCTACTAATGTAAACAATTAAAAACAAATGGCTTCTAAATCCTAAAAGTTTTCTGTAAAACCTGTGTTACTATGTCAGTGGTGCTCAACATTTTTCAGGTCAAGGACCCCCAGAATTATCTGTATTTCGCCATGTACCCCCATCTGAAAATAATCTTCCCAGGGACCAGGGGAAGATTTGAGTTAAAAACGTTCACTCTGAACGAATATATATTCAAAGATTTGCGCCACATTTTCACGACATTTCAAAATGAGCAGATCTACAAGCTCGTATAGCCCAGCATTCGGTGCCGCGCTATGAGCTTGTAGATGTGCTATTTTTCAATAGCTAAAGTATAACATAATGCTGAAAATACCAAAAGGGGTTCCCGTCCTGAATGGGTTTAAGGCCACATTTCGGTCAAGTCCATGCACAGTGCACACACACATTTAGAACTGATGGCTTCCCCTGTTGGGCAATTACAAAAGAACTTTACACACAGTGTTATGAAACATGTCCTGTGAGTTGTAATGTTTGGACTAAACAATTCATTATAGTCAGTGCATTTGTAGAAAAAAGCGGAGATTAGTTAAAAAGGCGGAAAACTTTATTAAACCGACATGCTTCGACCTATACCGGTCTTGTCGGTTTCATACATGTGTTATCCCGATTGATCCAGGAGCACCTTTTTACTATTTTTATATTTTGTATACCTGCACACCTCCTGAGCACCGGGTTGCTTCCTTGCCTCTGCATACTAAGTCACATTTGTATTTCCATTTGTAGCAACCCTTGGTGGCCGATTAGAATACATCTTTCAGGGTATTTTTAGGTACTTATTGTTACTCGAATAAAACAACTGTAGTTCTGCAACACAACTTTATTGTCGGCACCTCGCCAGACCCATCACAACAACTGACTCGCAGTATAACAACATCCGGTTTGTATACCCCGGTCTTCCCTTAAGGTCACAGTGCATCACATAACACATACACTCACTAGAAGTAGTAAGCAGGGAACAAAATTAACTTAACAAACTCACTGTCTCTTAAAAAATAAAAAATAAAAATGCATTGCAATAAATTCAAAACAAATACAGAAACATACAGCTTCAAATTTTTCTTTTCTCTTTTCCTTCAGTAACTGAAGAGGTGAAGACCCTTTTTTTTGTATGGTATTTTTGACAGCCCGTGAAGGATCGATATGTATGGGCTGCAAATGTTGTATGTAGTTCTCCTGGTGTATTTGTACTTTTCTGTTCACAGTGACAGTCTATTCCCATATAACAGAAGTTTTCATGTTGCTCACGTCCGATTTAGAATGCAGATCTGAGCTGTGGTATCACTGCTTTGGAGAAGCTTTGTGTGCCTCCCCATATGAAGTCATCCACATGGCAGGCTAGAACTCCAGACACAGCACAGTCCTTATCTAGCCAGTAGAAAATGGCTGGATCAACTTTGGAAATGTTTCCTCCTGTTGCCAGCACTATTTCCTTCACTCTGTTGTACCAATAGAGAGAAGCATCCGCCAGTCCATAGACACACTTTTTCAGCTTCCATAATGTGCCTTCACTCTCAGCCTCAGGAGGAGGCCTGATGTAAACATCACGCGACAGTGTCATTCCCTGCAAAAATGCAGACTTTATGTCCATTGAATGAGGTGTCCACTGTCTTTGACAAATCACTGCCACAAGCAGTCGGAGGGACTCTGTAGCACATGTGGGGGAGTCCTTTTGCAAAGTAGACACTTGTAACTCCTCAAAACCTCTAGCCACGAGGCGTGCTTTTGGTACTGGTCCAGTGAGTGACTCTTTAAGAGTACACACCCACCTAGTAGAAACACATTTTTGCCCCTCATTTTTAACTTCCTCAAACACATTGTTATCTTTCCAGCTCTTTAACTCAACATGTTTTGCAAAGTCAAATGACACATCCTTTGTTACAAACACATCCTCACATACATTTGTGACATTTGTTAAAGGTACATCAGTTAATCCATCATCACGATCACATACATTTGGCACATACTTTGTTACCACCTCAAAATGATCAACTTTCGACATGTCAGCTGCATCTGTGGTGCCTGCAACATTAGTGGGTTCAATATAAAGAAAATTATACCAGTCTTTGTATTTGCCCATAGCTTTTCCTGCACGTCCCAAAACCTTAGCTGTGTATAGAACACCTCTGTCTTTGTATTTCACAATTTGTCCTGTTTTCAGACTGACACCTGTTATCTGCTCTGTAACATGTGTATCTGTATTGTCAGCTGTGTGTTCTGTCTCATTTTGTATACCATCTGCCATTTGTGATGGCTCTGATAGTGGTTCCGTTTGTCTCAGTCCCTGTATGACCTCTAGGTCACTGTCAGCCATGTCCTGTCCTTGCTCCACATTTGTGTCATTTTCTGAATGAGCTTTCGTAACCCATTGATCCATATTTTCTGTGTTCACTTTCCTCAATCTGAGCCGATGCACTCGAACACATGTTCCTCCATGTCTGACAAAAATCACTGCCCCGTCCTGTCCGATGACAACTCCTGGGCCTTTCCACTCTGGACAATCCACTCTCTTGTAATATACACGATCTCCACTGTCATATTTTTCATCAGTGTTGCGTGTTTGTTTCCGCAGGGCTCTCCGTATTCTTTCTGAACACTCCGCTTCTGTAAAATCCCTTCTTGCTGCATGGAAGGCAGTGATGTGTCTTGCCGCCAAGACCTGTTCTTCCTTTTTAATGTTCTCACATTTGTTATCCATTATGTTCACACAATAATGACCAGAGCTTGTGAAGTCAAGTTTTACAGGATTGTTGAACATCACCGCCCTGTCATGTTCCATGTCCAGTACTGTCCCTGCTCTTTTCATTGAGGCTTTGCTTAAAAGCAGTGGAACATCAGCCGGAACTACTTCAGTTTCAATTTGACACTTGGTTTGTCCAATTCTTGCCGGAATTTTTAAACTTCTAGTGGAATACACCACTTTTCCATCTCCAAACTTAAATGGTCTACGACTGAGCTTTTCATTTATTTTTATATCTCTCAACTCGTTCTGGCTCAGTTTAGACATGTAGCCATCTAGCCAGCCCTGCCCACACACTGTGCGTGTGCAAGCAGTGTCTATTATTGCTGAACCAAAACATTCTGTTATGAATATTTCTGCTGCTGTGGGTGATATTTGCTCTCCATTGTCAGGCTCTTTAGTGAACAAAGTAATATTGCACTCCTCTACTGCAGCTGAATTACTTTCAGCTTCCTCTGTTAGCTTGACGTGCTCACTTTTATGTGGACAGTCTTTGGCCCAATGAAAGGTTGATTGACAGACGGCACACTTTGATCTACGGCCGTACCTGTCCAAGGGATTTGTGCCAAGCATTGTCGTCTTCTGTTGATCCCTTTGAGGCCAAAACTTGCCATTCTGTCGTCTCTGCTCCGCCGTCGTTACAAACGCAGTATCTTGATCGATTCCCATGCTGGGAGCTGCTGACGTTTTCCCTCCGAATATCCTCTTCAATGCTGACTTCATAGACGCAAACGTTAGATCTGCACATGCTGTGAGAGCCAACTGCCGGTCTTTCATGTCCAAACATGCAGTATCCAGTAGTTTGAAAGCCAACACTGCGTCGGGAAGTTCCATTTTGTATTTTCGCATACGAGAATAACGTTGCTCAAAATCAATGATATAGTCCGCCATGGACACGCTGCCGTCTCTCGCTACCCGATCAAAGCTCGAGTAAGCTTCATATACTTGATCCTTCTCTTCTTTAAGAAACAAGTTGTCAAGCTTTGCAATCAACGTGATCATACCGTCATCTTTATTCAAGTCATCAACGGGTATTTCCATCGCCGTTTCTCTTGCGCATCCAGATAGCGCCAAAACCACTGCAAGGGCTTGTTTCTTTTTTGTCAGTTCCGTGACTCTGCTCCATATTTCGATTTCATTCTTCCACGTTTCATATGGCTTCCCTTCGTCAAAGCCTGGTGGGACACTATAGTTTCCAGCCATCTCTGCTACCAATGTTACTCGAATAAAACAACTGTAGTTCTGCAACACAACTTTATTGTCGGCACCTCGCCAGACCCATCACAACAACTGACTCGCAGTATAACAACATCCAGTTTGTATACCCCGGTCTTCCCTTAAGGTCACAGTGCATCACATAACACTAGAAGTAGTAAGCAGGGAACAACATTAACTTAACACTTAACACTTAACTTAACACTTATGTCATCCTGCGAGTTTAGTGATGATTGGTCCAACAACAGTGGTAACCTAGCACAGCAGCTGGCCTCATGCCATCACGGTTTATCTGGTAAGACATCAGTTTATGTAGGATACTTCTGTCTGAAAGCCAGGTGATAATAAATGTCCTTTAACGACACACAGCAGAGATTTTTCTTACTCACTGTAGCCTATACAGTTTGATGGTGGCCGTTTGAAGTTTTGAACTATAGGCTATACATGCTATAAAGTAATACTATACCGTAATGTACCGTGAACAATCCTCAAATATGAAGTGCGGCAGGAGCAATGTACCCCTCACTTTGTTGCATATTTGAGGATTGTTTACGGTAGTGAAACAAAATGTGTCGTCCGTCCACTATGCCATTTGAAACTTAGTTAAAATAGCTATATTCCAGGAACAGGCACAAAGCAGATATCCACCAACGTGGAGACGGCAGCGTGTCCATGGCGGACTATATCATTGATTTTGAGCAACGTTATTCTCGTATGCGAAAATACAAAATGGAACTTCCCGACGCAGTGTTGGCTTTCAAACTACTGGATACTGCATGTTTGGACATGAAAGACCGGCAGTTGGCTCTCACAGCATGTGCAGATCTAACGTTTGCGTCTATGAAGTCAGCATTGAAGAGGATATTCGGAGGGACAACGTCGCTGCACAACACATGTAGTGTCGCTCTCTAGCTGATTGAAACACATTTTAGTGGTGGGCCAGCAAGGCCTTCTCTGCTGGCCCTGCACTTTCCTGATGCAGAAATTTATATTTTATAATAAGTTTTTCTTTTTAACAAATATTATATATTGTATTTATTTCGCTGCCACTGCACTATTTCTCACTCAGACAGGCTGGATGCTCTGCTTCCATTCTGTGCAGGTACAACAGCGCTTGGTATCTTTTAACCAATGGGATTATTTCCTTTTGTTGTCTCCGGGTAAGGCCTTCATAAACTCCACTGAATCCCCTTGCTGTTGAAATGAATGGGAGCAATATAGAGATTGACAGGTTCCTTAGCCAATCAGATTTCAAGTTTTCACTGCTGGGCGTCTTCTTTCAAGTGCCAGGGCCAGCTAGCTGGCCTTTGGTGACGTTAACGTCTTGCGTGGATCCCATCGCTGGGGGAAAATATTGTCCAATGAAAAAAGAGAACTGGGTGTTTGAAACTTTCTGCGCGAGTTCCCATCTGATTCTGATACTCATTCTGAATGAATGGATGAATGAATGAATGAAAAACTTTATTCTGAACATAACAAGTCAAAGAATTAAAAGAAGTGCAATATAGAAAACAAAAATAATATTCCCAAAGTATAAACAACAAGAAGAAAAAATAAATAAAAAAGCCACACTGGCCGCAAGTATAAATATTTTTTTCTCTTCTTTTTCCATTATTATTTTTTTATTTTTTATTTTTAAACTTTTGTATGTTCAGAAAGGAGTAGGTTGAAGTAAAAAACTTATATAACCCTACCCCTTTATAGCTTAATTTCAGCGTCATCGCTTGACGTCATCTCATAACTACCAACATGGTATAAACTAAAAAAAATCACAACAGAGAAACCAAGTACATTAAATAGTGTAATAGTGTAAGTCATTGTATATGCTCTATAATGTATTCTATTCTATATATCATATTATGATCAATAAAAAATAATTTATATATTTCATATAATACATACATATGGTATATTATATATATATATATATATATATATATATATATATATATATATATATATATATATATATATATATATATATATATACACATACAATCAATTATCTAGTACAATTATCTAAATGATAAGTCAGTGTTTTGTAACTCTTCCTCTCTATACCTCTTAATAATGTATTCTTTATATATATTTTTGTATAGCATACGTAGTGACTTATAGTTCAAAAGGTGTTTTGCTTTATTTAAAACTGAAATACTTCTAGATAATTTATTATATATGTACTTGATAAGAGACTTCCAGTTAATTCTATCATCAATTATTACACCAAGAAATTTGTTTTCAGAAACTCTCTCAATTTCAACACCATCTACCTGTATATTAACTTTATTATCTATTTTGTAATTACTGAATATCATTAGTTTAGTTTTAGCCAGAGACAATTTATTTTTATTAAACCACCTTTTTAACTTGCATAATTCTGAAGTGACCAGGTCCAATATCTCGTGTAGATTTTTCCAGAGCAAGAAATATTAGTGTCATCTGCGAAAACTACCATTTTCAATATATTAGATACATCACACATATCATTTATATACATAATAAACAGTTTAGGACCCAATACCGACCCCTGGGGGACTCCACAAGCAATGCAATTGCAATTCTGAGGTGGGCGTTGACTGTGTGGGTAGTTGTCATGATCCAAGGAATCCAGGGAATGTCAGTGATTGTACGACCTTTGATTCAAGAGTTACGGGTCGAAATGTAACGCCCGACCTGGTGGAGACAATGTATTACAGTAATAGAGACAATCCACGTTCTCTGTTGTGAAGCTAATTGATTGTGTTATTTGTTTCCCTTCAGCTCTCCAGGCTGAACAAACACACAACACAACAGGTAAACAAAGATTACAAATCATCATAGATTATAGATAGACCAAGAGCTTCTTCTAATTAAATCTCTCTCTCTCTCTCTCTCTCTCTCTCTCTCTCTCTCTCTCTCTCTCTCTCTCCAGAGTCTGTGAGGTTGGTGAATGGGACCAGTGTGTGTTCAGGCAGAGTCGAGGTGAAGTCTAACCAGTCGTGGGTCTCAGTGTGTGAAGATGACTTTGACCAGCAGGACGCAAAGGTGGTCTGTAGGGAGCTTGACTGCGGGGCTCCTTCAGTCCTCCAGGGGGCGCTCTATGGAGAAGTTAACGCTTCAATGTGGACCACAGAGTTCCAGTGTGACGGCAGTGAGTCTGTTCTCCTGGACTGTAGAACATCAGACTCGACTAGAAACACCACCTGCTCACCTGACAAGACTGTTGGACTCACCTGCTTAGGTAATTATTATATATATATATATATATATATATATATATATATATATATATATATATATATATATACCGTATATTAAGTTCATAAATCGCCACAATAACCACTTCATAATTTGCTGTTAGAAAGAAAATGGTTGCAACTGTCTATATGTTCATTACGCTAGGTATGGAGGGCTCTGCAAATAACACACAGCCCCGCCTCCCCCTGCTGTCAAAGCAGTTGTCAATGTTTACAACTCCATGTCAATGTTTACAACTCCATGTCAATGTTTACAACTCCATGTTAATGTTGCACGTGCACATTGTGTTTAGTGTGATAACGCGTGTTGCTCGCGCACAT
Organism: Protomyctophum parallelum; assembly: GCF_964188405.1. Taxonomy (NCBI): domain Eukaryota; kingdom Metazoa; phylum Chordata; class Actinopteri; order Myctophiformes; family Myctophidae; genus Protomyctophum; species Protomyctophum parallelum. The sequence goes on along the minus strand of NC_139699.1, from coordinate 507,713 downwards.
TGTCACAGTACATGGATGTGATTTGTGAAGGTTAGGAGGAGGAGCGAGCCGTAACAATTTGTCCCCTACGCACAGACAGAAGAGAAACAAGGGTTTATGCACAGATGAGAGAGAGGGAGAGTTTTCCACGTTCATAAATAAATAGTTTAAAGCGTTCCTCATGCAGTTATATTGGCCTTTTTGTGACTGTTATTATGGTTAAATCAATTTATTTCATGTCATGACATATTGGGCTTGACAAAACAAGATACATATTTTACTATAATATAACACAAACGAGATACATGAGAAAAAAATCACACCTGCGTGAACTGAGTGGTGCAACTCTCCCCCCTCCCCCTCTCTCATTAGCAGGCAACTGCAGCACTCTCTCTCTGTTTCTGGCACAACAGCGCCCCTACTGGTACTCATTCTCATGCTCATTAACGTCACAGACACACATAGTTAGGCGGACACGGACATTGCTGGTTGTAGGAGTGGCACCACTCAAAAAGTATCAACTTAAATATATTGAAGATATTCAAAAAGACACTGACTCTCTGAGATAACGACACTTTTAGTTTTTGATGAAATAAAACGTTGTTGTACTACTTACTCCCTTGTCTCTGTACAGAGCCTGTCAGGCTGGTGGGAGGAAGCAGTATGTGTACTGGTCGACTGGAGACGCAACACCAGGGAGACTGGAAACCTGTGGATGGTCAGTCTGACTGGACCCTGCAGTCATCCTCTGTAGTGTGTAGGCAGATGGAGTGTGGCTCTGCTGTTTCAACACGATGGAGTTATACTTCAGAATATCAACGTCAACGGAGTTCTGCTCCAACACAACCGGTATGGAAGATGACAGTGTCCTGTGATGGATCTGAATCTTCACTGAGGGAGTGTGGAACAAAGACGTCTGATACTTCCCATACGATACTGGAGGTATTCTGTTCAGGTAACACTAACAATCACTTCAGCAATGACTGTAATCTGTACAGTCCATTTAATTGGTCTGTCTGTCTGTCTGTCTGTCTGTCTTGAAACTCATGTCCGTGTCTGTTATGCACAGTGGTGGACAGTAGCAAAGTATGTTTACTTGTATTGAGTACTATTACTTAAGTACTTCTATTTTTGTATACTTTTACTCCACTACATTTCAAAGACATCTCTAGGAAGGGAAAAGTTTAACCACTTAAATGCACTTTCAAATACAGTGAAAATAGCAGATCTACAAGATCACAACATGTTCCGATGTGACACATTGTGAGCTTGTAGATCTGCTACCTTCACTATCCTATCCTACTATAATAAGGAAACCGGTCAGTGAGGCAGTCACTCCTGTCTGTTCTGGATGGTTCTCCTCAGTGGCTTGAGCAATTGCTCTGCACACAGGCATTGGCCATTAGCATATACACACAACCACAACGCCTGTTTTTAACATTTAAGTTGTTTATTAGCGTTTCTGTGTAAACACCAGAGATTCGGATCGTAGCTGCTGGCCAGACACTGCCACACAGTGACCACCACAACACACACACACACACACACACACACACACATGCTGCAAACTTATAAAGGGCTTTAATTTACGGCCCGAGTCCAACATATGTTTCATGAGCGGGAGGGCGCTTTGGGATATCATCCTCATAGCACTAGCACGTAACTTAACACAGCACGCCGGTCAGTTGACTTAACTCACAAAAACACATTTATCATCCTGTTTAACCTTCAAATAAAAATCATCTGACAATGCAAACAACGACACGTGCGTACTGCATGTATGCACGTTCTGGCGCGTGGCTATATGGAAAGCTCACTCCTCCGTTCTTCACTTGACGTGTAGATTTATGAACGAACTTGACCACTGAATGTACCGCTATGGTTGACGGCTGCTGTCTTGTGTTAAAAGCATTTTAACACAGTTTTAAATTGAGTGACTGGCTGTAGGCTATTTACTGTATCATGTAATCACGGATAACAGGGCTTACAACGGGTCCCTAATTTGACGGGTGGGGCGGGTCTGGTTTGTATTCTGATATAATCGCTGGTGACTGGACGGTCTATGGACCGTGCAGGGCACGGGTTGTCAAAATTGGAGCCCATTCACTGGGGGTCTGTGACAACCTGCCTCACAAAAGCGATATTTATTTCATCTTAGACTGTGCCCATCGAAAGCTGATTTCCCACTGCATGGCTACTGCTTTGCCTATAGCTGATAACAGATCAATAGCCTCCTGTAACAATGGCATACTTCGTTCACGCCTTCATTCTATTCAAATAATTCTCATTAATGTTCTTGATTAAAATGATCTCTCTCTCTCTCTCTCTCTCTCTCTCTCTCTCCAGAGTCTGTGAGGTTGGTGAATGGGACCAGTGTGTGTTCAGGCAGAGTCGAGGTGAAGTCTAACCAGTCGTGGGTCTCAGTGTGTGAAGATGACTTTGACCAGCAGGATGCAGAGGTGGTCTGTAGGGAGCTTGACTGCGGGCCTCCTTCAGTCCTCCAGGGGGCGCTCTATGGAGAAGTGAACGCTTCAATGGGGACCACAGAGTTCCTGTGTCAAGGCAACGAGTCTGTTCTCCTGGACTGTAGAACCTCAGATTCAACTAGAAACACCACCTGCTCACCTGACAAGACTGTTGGACTCACCTGCTCAGGTAATAATACAAATCACACCCGTGTGTAAGTGAGGGGCGCTCTTATCATCATACATCATCACTTTTGTCCTCAATGTTTGGGTTTACACACTTTTGTCTCCAATGTTTGTGTAAACACTGAAAGCTGGACATAGCTGGACAAAAATAGGACAAAGGTTACATGCTTTACAAAGCAAAATCTTATTTGAAAAATCACACCCATGTGAAGTGAGGGGCACATCAGCATGACGTAAAATTAGACACATTGTCTATTTGCTCAGACACTATGAAACGACTATGGACACAGACTCTGGACGTGGGAGGGGCTAGAATCAGTTCAAACAGAAAACAAACACAAGGATGTGGTTTCGATAGCCTGACATAACAATCTACACGCTTTGTTAGGATTGTTTTGTAAGGAAAAGTAATAGTACTTTGTTTAACTGTACTTACTGTACGGTATTCTCACTTGTCTCTGTACAGGGCCTGATGATGTTAGGTTGGTGGGAGGAAGCAGTAACTGTACTGGTCGACTGGAGATCAAACACCAGAGAAAATGGAGACGAGGGGTTGGTCAGTCTGTCTGGAACCTGAAGGCAGCATCTGTAGTGTGTCGGCAGATAGACTGTGGCTCTGCTCTGTCGACACAAAGTAGTTCTCCTGGTTATACTGATGTATGGTCGATTATATCTTCCTGTGATGGTACTGAGTCTTCACTGAGGGAGTGTGGAGAAATGGGGTCTGACTGGCGGTCTGCCAGTCTGGAGGTGATCTGTTCAGGTAACACAAACAATACTTCAACAATAACAGTAATCTGTACAGTCTGCTATTAAATTGATCTGGCTTGTCTGTCTGTCTGTCTGTCCCCATACGTCTGTCCATCCGTTGATTCATGTCTATCTGTGTGCGTGTGTGTGTGTGTGTGTGTGTGTTATGTATTTGCTGTATTACCGTGTTGTTCTTGCTTACTGTAAATCGCTCTGGATTAATTTAACCCAATTAGACCTGAGGACTATTTTACAAATGAAAAACCTACGTTTCTATGTCAGTGGTTCTCAAACTAATTCATGTCAAGGACCCCCAGAATTATATGTATGTGGCTGGCATATCTGAAAATATGTTGTTCCAGGGACCCCCAGAAGCGAACATATGAAATAAAAACGTTTGCTCTGAAATAATTTAAATCCAAAGATTTGCACACGTTTTCACAATTAAAAAAAAAGCAGATCTACAAGCTAGTGCTGCGCTTTTCAATAACTAAAGTATAACACAATGCTTAAAACACCAAACGGGTTCCCGTCCTGAATGGGTCAAGAGCGTCTGCTAAATGCCTACATTATAAATTGTGTGTGTGTGTGTGTGTGTGTGTGTGTGTGTGTGTGTGTGTGTGTGTGTCCTCATGTTTTCATCTGTTGTAGCCTACCTTTAATGAATGCAAATGTTGAACACACTTTCTCTCTCTCTCTCTCTCTCTCTCTCTCTCCAGAGTCAGTGAGATTGGTGAATGGGACCAGTGTGTGTTCAGGCAGAGTCGAGGTGAAGTCTAACCAGTCGTGGGTCTCAGTGTGTGAAGATGACTTTGACCAGCAGGATGCAGAGGTGGTCTGTAGGGAGCTTGGCTGCGGGGCTCCTTCAGTCCTCCAGGGGGCGCTCTATGGGGAAGTGAACGCTTCGATGTGGAGCAAAGAGTTCCAGTGTGAAGGCAACGAGTCTGTTCTCCTGGACTGTAGAGCCTCAGATTCAACTAGAAACACCACCTGCTCACCTGACAAGACTGTTGGACTCACCTGCTCAGGTAATCAGGGACGTGCAGAGGGACCAGGAGAGCCAGGGCTGTGGCCTGATTCTTTTCTTTTTTACTACCCAGATTTAGAGGAATTTCTCATTTTAAATGAACACTAGGATCTAGAACAAACTGTAACCAGTGCAATGATGCAGTAAAGCCAATATATACTCAAACAAAAAGAATACTTAAATACATTAATGAAACAAACAACATAAAATAGAATAGAACAGATACCAGGACACTTTCCTATATCAGCTGAATCTCATCACGATTGCAAATGCTTTCCCCACACTGAAAGTACAAAAACTATCATTTCATTGGCATGACCACGATGGGCCGCAGAGACATGAAGCAGGGGCCGCATGCGGCCCGCGGGTTGAGTAACGCTGGTGTACAGTATGTGTTAAAATGTGGACACACCCACCTGACCCATCTCCTCTGCCTCCTCCTCCTATGACAGCAGCGTCTCATTTCAATAACTTTAATTAGCATTCTTTTCAACATGCGTGTGATTTGCTTTAAATGGTAAATGGTGCTTTTATCCAGAGTGCTTTACATAGATTGTGCATTACATTCACCCATTCACACACACACCGAGCACGTTTTTCGGATTTTTAGCTGCGTTTCTATCGATTTTCCGAAAAACGCGGCTGGTGTGCAACCACCTTTAGTCCAACCTACTTAGAACCTACACTAACTCTGGGGGAACCCAGCATCGAACCGGCTACTCTACCGGCCACTCTATCCCCTGATCCACTGCCCCTTCACTTACTCTGATTTAGGTTGACAGATATTTTTGGAACGTACCGGTGGTGCTTTCTGTGTCCCCTGCAGGACAGACTGTGTGTAAGACTCGGCCACAGTTTTCACAAACTTATCCGGTATCCTATATGATCCGACTCCGAGTATGTGTAGCATCTTTTGTGTCGATTACTTAAAATGAAAGTAATGCATTTTCTAATTTTGTTTTTACTGCTTACTTTCGTCTCTGTACAGATGTCAGGTTGGTGGAAGGAACCAGTAACTGTGCTGGAAAACTTGAGATGAAACTCCATGATGAGTGGAGACCAGTGGATGATTCTGACTGGACCCTGCAGTCATCATCTGTAGTGTGTAGACAGCTACGCTGTGGTTCTGCTGTTTCATCACTAAGACTGGTTGGTTCTACAAATCAACCTGTATGGTGGATAACATCTCCCTGTGTTGGCTCTGAGTCTTCACTGAAGGACTGTGGAACAAATGCGTCTTATACTTCAGCCCACAGACTGGAGGTGATCTGTTCAGGTAACACCTGTTCAGGTGTCTGTCTGTCTGTCTGTCACACAGAACACACACCTCCCTTGCCACTGAGGGCTACACATTCTTTACTTGTATTAACCTAAAGTACGAAATAAAGTACCACCAACAAAATGCTCACATATTAATAGGTTACCGAGTCCTGACCGTCCATTACAGAGACATGTTAGGAATTATGAATACACAAAAAGTTAGTTATTACATTTAGACAACTCCTTATTTGTGCGCAGTGATGTTGGAAAATGTATTCTTGAATGATCTCAACTAAGATCCCCACTCTTAAAAAAATGGCATTTCAGAGATGAGCGGAGCAGTCCTGGAAAAGTGTAATGTTCTATGATTAAAATGATCTCTCTCTCTCTCTCTCTCTCTCTCTCTCTCTCTCTCTCTCTCCAGATTCTGTGAGGTTGGTGAATGGGACCAATGTGTGTTCAGGCAGAGTCGAGGTGAAGTCTAACCAGTCGTGGGTCTCAGTGTGTGAAGATGACTTTGACCAGCAGGATGCAGAGGTGGTCTGTAGGGAGCTTGGCTGCGGGGCTCCTTCAGTCCTCCAGGGGGCGCTCTATGGAGAAGTTAACGCTTCAATGTGGACCACAGAGTTCCAGTGTGAAGGCAACGAATCTGCTCTCCTGGACTGTAGAACCTCAGATTCAACTAGAAACACGACCTGCTCACCTGACAAGACTGTTGGACTCGCCTGCTCAGGTAATAATAATCTAGAAAAGAACATAATAATTTCACATAATGTGACTGGTTTGTGGTCACCTGCAGCCTGGCATCATTCACTTCCCTGTGCAGTGAGTGGAATGTACTCTAGCTGCAGACACTGTCATGTCTGTGATTACTTTGATTCTGATGGGATGAGAAATCACATCCAATATAAGCATATGGTTGTGAATCACCAAGGTGGTAAAACTGGAGCTATTTAGGCTATTACCTTGTACTTCCTGCTGCCACCGTAGTCCAATTGAATTGTGGAATTGGTCGAATTGAAGAAGTAATCCAGCACTGCACCACAAAGCACAAGGCACCACAAATATGTTATGCTTAGGGCACCCAAATGGCCAGCAGCGGCCCTGATTACCTCTATAGTAATGTCATCAAGGGAGACTTGTCCAATATTTCACATGTCATCCTGATTGGCTAAGATTGACCTCTACTATAGACCGATTCACAGAGGGGTGCCCTGGGCGCGGCCATTACTGAGGGGTAATCCATGGAGCAGGTGCTCCGTAGGCCAGGTGTAGCTAATCAGTGCTGCAGTACTCAGTGGTACACCCTCAGTAATGGCCGCACCCAGGAAACCCTCTGTGAATCGGTCTATATTGTCGGTGGAGTCCTGTGCTCATGCAGAGGAGCACATATTTCTAGTTTAAAACATGAAAATGACATTGCTAGCCTGAGATAAAACAATAAAATACCAACTATACTTGTAATTCACATTCCTATTTAACAATTAAAGTAATAGTAGTTCATTTTCTTTTTTGCCACTGTACAGAGCCTGGTGACGTCATGTTGGAGGGAGGAACCAGTAACTGTTCTGGTATCCTGGAGCTGAAACACCAGGAAGAGTGGAGACCAGCGGGTTCTATTTATGACTGGAACCTGAAGTCATCATCTGTAGTGTGTAGACAGCTGAACTGCGGCTCTGCTGTTTCAACACAAAGGAGGTCTGATGCAACCGTTGAACCTGTGTGGAAGATTCCATGTGTTGGATCTCAATCTTCACTGAGGGAGTGTGGAGCAAAGGAGTCTCGTAATTCCACTGAGAGACTGGAGGTGTTCTGTTCGGGTAAAACACATAAACAGTGACCTCCACTATTACAATAATGTGCACTCCACTTCACCTACACAACTCCACTGCGTGTGTGCGTGCAAGCGCGTGCGTGTTGAAACATGTTGCAATAATTGCCCTTAATAAGATACACGTACATTGACACCCCCCTTCTCTCCCTCCTCCTTTCTCTCTCTCTCTCCCTCCTCCTTTCTCTCTCTCTCTCTCTCTCTCTCTCTCTCTCTCTCTCTCTCTCTCCAGATTCTGTGAGGTTGGTGAATGGGACCAGTGTGTGTTCAGGCAGAGTCGAGGTGAAGTCTAACCAGTCGTGGGTCTCAGTTTGTGAAGATGACTTTGACCAGCAGGACGCAAAGGTGGTCTGTAGGGAGCTTGGCTGCGGGGCTCCTTCAGTCCTCCAGGGGGCGCTCTATGGAGAGCTGAACGCTTCGATGTGGACCAAAGAGTTCCAGTGTGACGGCAACGAGTCTGTTCTCCTAGACTGTAGAACCTCAGATTCAACTACAAACACGACCTGCTCACCTGACATGACTGTTGGACTCACCTGCTCAGGTATAATCTAATCATTTTAGTAATGTCCTCAAAATATGAGGAGGGAAAATTACCATCTATGCCGCCAAACTTTGAGGACGGAATTGCAGCAAAATGTATGGCGCCGACATTGGCGATGTGGTTGGCCGTTGTGATTGGCTGGAAGCTGTGCCGTTATTCCCATTATGCGCTGTGATTGGCTGAGCATGGCATAACGGGTGTGCCACAGCCAGTGACACCCGTTATATATAAGTTGCAGATATTCCGTGCTCAAACTTTGAGTTTTGAGTTTGACGTTTGGTCAATTCCGTTACAAGAAGTCACCTGTTTGCCGTCTTGGGAGTGACAGCTCACCATGTGTTAGTGTTAGACAGTGTTAGGAATAGATCCCCACCATCTGTTAACAGAACGGGTGCATGCTTTTGGTTAGACATACCATTGGTCTGATATCTCAAACCCTCACCCTCACCCTAACCTCCCACGGGGCAGCACACCTAAACCTAACCTTAACCCTCTCTCAACCCTTAACGCACCCCTCACCAACTTTAATCCGGTAGTTTTAACGCACCCCTCACCAACCTTAATCTAGTCGGACCAATGCTATGTCTAACCAAAGTATGCGTCCCAACAGAACACCACCATCCATTAACATGGAGTGGGAGAACTGAACACTTTCGGCTCACAAGGCATGTCTGCTCTAAATGGTTTGTAACGGTCTTGTCTCTGTACAGAGCCTGATGACGTCAGGCTGGTGGGAGGAAGCAGTAACTGTAGTGGTGTACTGGAGATGCAACACCAGGGAGACTGGAGACCCGTGGATGGTCAGTCCGACTGGAACCTGGAGTCATCCTCTGTCGTGTGTAGGCAGATGGACTGTGGATCTGACGTTTCAACACAAAGGAGTCCTGCTTCAACGGTTCAACCTGTGTGGTGGATCACAGCTGACTGTGTTGGAACCGAGGCTTCACTGAGGGAGTGTGGAATGACACTGTCTGAGAATTCCACTGTCACATTGGAGGTGATCTGTTCAGGTAACACAAACAGTGACGTCCGTCTACTTGCCTACTCACTTAACCTACCTATCTTTCTTTTTCTGAATGAATTTAAAACAACATTTTTTGCATCGTCTAATTTCAGCAAAAGCCATACAGAAAGCCATACAATATGTTGGATCTCTAATCTTGGTTCCATCTCATTGGCTACTCTATACTGTAAATGTAAATATCTGCTGTACTATAATTCAATCACTCGTGTCTTGTTACAGATCTTCTGTTTAAGCCAAACATCAGCGTCTTCCCCACTCTAAACGGGGTTTCTGAGGGCCAGCAGCAGGGGCAGCAGGTGTTGGAAGGTTCCAACTTCAGCATCAGCTGCTCCATCCTGCCACAGTACCCAGACGGCTCCTTCCTTCTCACCTTCACTGGAGCCAACAGCACACACAACCACACCCAGCCAGCTGTCAATCACTCTGCCAACTTCCTGTTCTTCGAAGCAGGCCCCGGCCACCAAGGGAATTACAGCTGTGCTTATCACGTCGACGTTGTTATAAATCACACCAACGTGTTTTCTCACAATGTCTCCTCTGAGAGCGACATCCTCTCTCTCACCGTCACAGGTAACCTGAATGAAATTACCTTTAAACTCACAATATGAATCTCCGTCAGGCATGATTCAATCAAACATGAAGGTTTATCAAATGTTCTTACATGATTTGATGATGTTTTATTTTTCACAGTCCCTCCTACAGTCCCTCCTACAGTCCCTCTGACACCTGAGGACAACAGCAGCAGAGTTACAGTCACTGTGGTGGTGCTGCTGTTGGTGCTGGTACCCATCCATTGTCTCTATTGTCTCTGGAAGGTAATACATCTTTACACAACACAAGACTGGAATGTACATAAATGACAGTTAAAGTGTCTTCATACAAACAAACAATAGAGAGATAGGAGGGTTTTCAGCCAGACGTGATTCAGTGACTTAACGTTGGGTGTTTCTGTGTTTCTCCAGGCCAGCAGAAGACATAATGCAGGAGTGTGGGACACTGCGACGGTTCATTATAATGTCGAAAATGAGAACATTGATATTGAGTATTATAATGTTGATAGTTCTCATTCTGAATCTGGCCTCGAGTATGACGTGATAGATGAACAAGTAGTTGTTGAATCTGGCCCCATTGAAGAGGCAGAAGACTCAGACTATGAAGAGATAGACCAACAAGTAGTTGTTGAAGCTGCTGGACCCAGTGAGGAGACAGAATACCACCAGTATGAAGAGATAGATCAACAAGGAGTTGTTGAAGCTGGACCCAGTGCTGAGACAGGAGTCCAGGCCCCATAGACACTTGAGACGCTCGGGTGGCACAGTAAAGTAGCTGTGCCCACCATTGCGGAGTCTAGGGGGGTTCGAATCCACCTCATCTGGCTTTGTCGAGCATCTACACAAACACATTTGGCCCATGTTCGGGGGAGGGTGATATTTATATAGTCACTGCACATAATCCTAAGTAGTAGTAAGATGAAGGCTCTACATCCTCCCGGTATGATCTCCAGGTGAGCTTGTGACAATGTACAGCAATGTGTGTGGGGGGGGGGGGGGCAAAGAAAGGGGGAAAAAAGAAAAGAAAAAAAGATTGACAGGAACAGACAGACAGAAGAACAAGTACTGTACTTTACCTGGTGTTTGTGGTTGTAAATAGAAATTGGGGATAAAAAGGGGCAAAAAATAAAATAAAAAATGATTGACAGGAACAGACAGACAGAAGATACTTTACCTGGTGTTTGTGGTTGTAAATAGAAATAATTCCTCCCAATCCACACAGACCAAAGCTAAACGAGGACAGACAGAAGATGTGATTTTGAAACGGAAGCCTTGTTGCGTTTTTATTTAGCTTGTTATGGGGGCATGGTTAAATCAATGTATTTAGTGTCACGGTCAGTCATCCATGCTGGCGCTGTATAATACTACAAATATTAGCCGTCCCAAACGTCAGGCTCAACTGCCGCCTATGCAGGCAGGATGCTCTCTGTGGTTCCTCTGTAGAAGATTATGGAACCGTGCCCCGAGAATTAATATCCCAAGGAGGCAACAGCAACATGTAAATAGTCTTTTAATAATTAAAATAGTCAACTTGATGAAGGGCTATGGTCAGTGGTTGCTATACAATTGTTACTTTTACATATTTTACGCGATTATGGTATTAATATGAATAATCTTGCATTGTCATTCAAGCTAATGTGTAATCCCTCCATTTTATGATATGTGTTTTGTCTATATATTTTTTTACAGAACAGTGTTTGTTATGAGCAGTAAGCCATAGTGTAAATAGGAGGTTATTGTTCCTTTGCATAGGCTCAACTTATGTAACTTAGATAGCATTTTATGTAGACATACAGTAGCACTCTATAGTATAGTGTATGCGCATAGCGTCATTATATAGATATTCCACTGTTAGGTTGTTTGCTTACGTATGATTCATGATAAAAAAAAATATGTATGTGATATATTACCATGTTTTTGTTCTTTTTCTTTAAGATTTAAAGATTTAAAGGTTTTTTTTAAATCACAGTTAAGCAACTTTACTTTGTATTGTATCCTTTTCTTTGTGTTACTTATCTCTATTGTTGGATGAACACCTCATTGAAGTTGGTATACTGTACATATAGTCCATTATGAAGGCATGGAACCCATTCAAAGCGCATTGGAACTGAATGCACCTTCATTACTGTAAAGTCGACGGTTGCCACTTAACTATTCATACAGTTTTAAACAGTTGAATTGATGAGATAATGTAATGTTTGTTTCTTTGTGCCTTTTGAAATAAAGACAAAAGTCCTGAAAATGAAGAACGTTCTCTCCACAATGTGTTGTGTGTTGTAGAGGAAGCTCCCATCGGTTACCATGAACACAAACGCATCCAACAGCAGCAGCAGGAGACACAGTGTTTTCAACATATCTAAACCGAAAGCTGCTACGGTAACTAAACTGACCTTTTAACATAGATAAAATACTTTATTGACAATTTAAAGTGCCAACGTGGATTACACACTAACCCTTTTCAAGAGGGATTTGGCCATGGAAGATCCTCGTCAAACACATTTTCATTCAAAACAACACAAAAACAATTAATGCAGAGTGAAAACATCACAGCGCACACGTTACACCAGAGCAAAGAACAATGAAGAATCCTAAATAATCATAATACCTCTCCATCATCTTCAGGGGGGTTCCTGGCACTGAGGCCGGGGCCACTGGAAAATATATGCAAAACATGTGTTCATTCTATCTGATAATAAATGCATTTTGTTCTCAGTCCCCCTGGCCAAACGAGATATAGTCTTCTGGACTATAGACAGGGCTATTTGTGTCTATGTTATAATGTTAGTATAGCCTATGCATGCGTTGGCATGTACAGTAGGTTCTGGTTCTATTTTATGTAGAAGTTAAACATCAGCAGGGCCACGGTCCACCACTGTCTCTGCTAACACAATCTGAGAACCCATCGTCAAACAATAAAGGACAAACAGCGCCCTCTTTGCCAGTCAACAGTCTGTTGAGAGACTACTGCTAAACTGATCATGAGCTAAACCTAGAAGTGTGTTACATGACCATCCCCTGGTGGACAAACTTGTAAACAGCATGACATGCAGTATATAATGCATAATGAACTGTGAACAGACAAAGCAACAAGAGACATCCTCATCCTTACATAAGTAATAGGAAGAATATGAACATGAGGCAGGCGCCATCTGTAATCTAGTAGGAGAGTAATGACCCTCTGTTGACTCCCCTTGTAAGTGTAACAATGGAATGCGGAAGTGCTCATCCTATCTCAATGGGATAGTTCCAGCCATATAGCAATGATTGGAACTATATAGCATATAGGCATTAGGCACCCGGGCTTTGCGGCGAGATCAAAGCGTGTCGCCACTCTTACTAGATTACTCTGAGTATCACATGCATGCTAAACAGACTAGACTGAGGGACAGCTTCTGCTGCACATCTATTTATTCACTCATAATTAAATATATCTACCTGCTGCACTTTAGACCATGCTCTGCTTTCCCCCCCCACTTTTCTTCACTATTCACCAGTGTTCCTGTTCGCAGATGACTCAGCACTGCTGGTCTCGGACAGGAACAAACTGCAGGTTGAAAAGACCCTCAGCTCTGAACTCGGTAGAATCTGCACCTGGCTCGCTGATAACAAACTATCCTTATACACCTGGGAAAAACTGAATCCATTCTCTTCGGATCAAATAGTAATCTCAGCAAGGCAGATGGCTTCTTGGTTAGAGTGGGTGACAATATTATCACACGAAAAGATCTTCATCTAAATTATTTTCGCTCCTATGGCACCAAAATGTGGAACGCCCTACCAACAGTCATTAAGACATGTGAATCCCTTGACTCCTTCAAAACCGCTCTCAAAGGGCACCTACGGATGGCTGCAATTCGAAACTGGCCTCTGTAAAATCTGAATCCCCCCCACCCCACCCCCCCCCCTTTCCCCTCACTGTATATGTATCTTTTCCCTTTTTGCTTCCTATATGATGAATTCCTGTTCTGTTCTTTAGCTACATAGAAATGTCTATTTGTATGTCTCTAAATGTTTTGATGAATTGGACAATGTGGACCCTGTTGTAAACAAGTGTAATGCTTAATTGGGTCGTCCACTCACAGTTAACAGTCTTTGTATTGAGTTTGTGCTTGAAATGTACTGTAAATTCTGCAAACTGTTAATAAATATTTCAATCAATCAATCAATCAATCCTTACACCTGGGAAAAACTGAATCCATTCTCTTCGGATCAAATAGTAATCTCAGCAAGGCAGATGGCTTCTTGGTTAGAGTGGGTGACAATATTATCACACAAAAAGATCTTCATCTAAATTATTTTCGCTCCTACGCCACCAAAATGTGGAACGCCCTACCAACAGTCATTAAGACATGTGAATCCCTTGACTCCTTCAAAACCGCTCTCAAAGGGCACCTACGGATGGCTGCAATTCGAAACTGGCCTCTGTAAAATCTGAATCCCCCCCACCCCCATTTTCCCTCACTGTATATTGTATCTTTTCCCTTTTTTGCTTCCCATATGATGAATTCCTGTTCTGTACTTTAGCTACATAGAAATGTCTATTTGTATGTCTCTAAATGTTTGTATGTCTTTAAATGTTTTGATGAATTGAACAATGTTGACCCTGTTGTAAACAAGTGTAATGCTTAATTGGGTCGTCCACTCACAGTTGACAGTCTTTGTATTGAGTTTGTGCTTAAAATGTAGGCCTACTGTAAATTCTACAAACTGTTAATAAATATTTCAATCAATCAATCAATTCACAGTGCATGATGTGCATCATGATGTACAACCCAGATTCGGCACAAACAAGGGACTAAATTCTTTTCACTCCTATGCCACCAAAATGTGGAACGCCCTACCAACAGTCATTAAGACATGTGAATCCCTTGACTCCTTCAAAACCGCTCTCAAAGGGCACCTACGGATGGCTGCAATTCGAAAACGGGGTTCCTGCCGACAGGAACTCAGAACAGTGTGTGTGTTTCCACCCGGACGAGAGAGAGAGACGGACAGAGTTCCTCTACCGTCCCTGTCTGTCGTCCGGGTGGAAACGGTAAACAAACAGAGCAGAGTGGACGAGATTCACAGAAAGTCTGTTAGAAGTTATTAGAATAAACAGCTTATCCTCCATGGAGGAAACCTTTCTTCATGATGTTTAAACGGTATGAACGAGCCTGTGTCTGTGTGACTAAAGAGAATAACGGACAGATTGTCTCGTTGTGAAAACGGGAGGAATTTATTTATTTCATACAGAGTTTGTTTGTTTAGTAAGCTAAGCTAACGCTGAGCTAGCTTCAAGTACACACGTTGGACTGGAGGCGTTTCTACCAGAACAAGACGGTATGTTTATGTTTATACTATATACAATAAGAATATATAATATATACAATAAGAATATATACAATAAGAATATATAATATATACAATAAGAATATATACACTAAGAATGTGTGTTTTCTACCAGTAGAAGGTAGTTTTTCCCCTCACTGTATATGTATCTTTTCCCTTTTTACCTCCTTTATGATTAATTCCTGTTCTGTTCTTTAACTATATAGAAGTGTCTATTTGTACGTCTCTAAATGTTTTGATGAATTGAACATGGTGGACCCTGTTGTAAACAAGTGTAATGCTTAATTGGGTCGTCCACTCACAGTTAACAGTCTTTGTATTGAGTTTGTGCTTGAAATAATTCTGCAAACTGTTAAATATTTCAATCAATCAAACAATACAATAGAATGTAACAGTGTGTTTTCTACCAGTAGAAGGTTTAGATTATATACAATAGTTTATATAATATAGTAGTTTATATACAATAGCCAGGCAACTATCGCAACGCTCCAGTAGAAGGTTTGGTTTATATATAATACTTTATATAATATAATAGTTTATATACAATAGCCAGGCAACTATCGCAACGCTCCAGTATAGACCAGTGGTTCCCAAAGTGCGGTCCGGGGACCCCCAGGGGTCCTTGAGGGAGTCCCAGGGGGTCCCCAGCTAAATGATAGTTAGGAACCAAATGGACCCTTATGGGTCTGTAACTCAGAGTTACATAAAATTATAGTCTAACCCTAACCCTAACCCTAGTTAAATTAACATTGATTTAAATAGGGGGTCCCAGAGGTAGAAATGCCATTAAATGGGGGTCCGTAGGCTGGTCTGCAGCCAGGCTGGTCTGCAGCTAGGCTGGTCTGCAGCCAGGCTGGTAGGTCAACTAAACGGGTCGGTGCGGTGGAGGCTTGCATGACACAACGTGGATTCACTCACGCCTCCTCCCCGCTGTGACATCAGGGAGGAAGCCACGCTAAAGATGCAAGATCTGTAGCTGTCTTCCCCCTCCCTCGAGTGATTATTGATATAATCGATATAAAAAGTACACCGTATGAGTAATTTAACATTGGGAGTGTAACCAAATGGACCCGCTCGTTCCATTTTGTGGTCTGGAACGAAACGCCTTTAGGCCACTGGGAAAGTGTGTGCATCACAGTGCACGTGTTCACGATAAGCATGTTAATGTTGCTGCTGCTAATTCCCCCACCCGTGTGAAGTGAGGGCCGCTATTATGTTAAAGTCTAACTCATGTTGCCTACACAGCCGCTACTGGGAATGGAAATGTGAAGTTAATTTCAAACAAGAGCTGCATCCCTGCATTGCAGATACCTTGCAGCATTGTATGCAAATTCTCTTCCACAACACCTATACTTCCATTAGCTCTGTTCCATAGCCTTCCGCTTCGCAGAAGGCTATGCGACTTACCGGTTTGAATCTCAAATCGAAGTCAGACCAGCCTCTCCTCTTTAGTGGAAATCTCACGAACGTTTGACCTACTCACCAATACAAACACGGGTTGTGTCAATAGAAAGCCTACTTTCCTTAGTGGAAGCACTCTGAGCCCCCCACCACACGTATAAACGGTACTTTTTGGCCAGAAAGGGATTTCTTTCCACCGGAGGAAAAATATTCTCTATGAGGCAGTTCTCTGGGCAATATCAGTAGAGGGCGCAGCGGAGTAACTAAAAGTATTTTTTTTCCGGTGGAAACAAAATCCCCTTTTGGCCAAAAAGTACAGTTTATACGTGTGTGGTGGGGGGGGGGGGTGGGGGGGGGGGGGGGGGGCTCAGAGTGCGTCCACTAAGGAAAGTAGGCTTTCTATGACACAACCCGTGTTTGTATTGGTGAGTAGGTCAAACGTTCGTGAGATTTCCACTAAAGAGGAGAGGCTGGTCTGATTTCGATTTGAGATTCAAACCGGTAAGTCGCATAGCCTTCTGCGAAGCGGAAGGCTATGGAACAGAGCTATACTTCCATGATGTGGAAGAAGGGAACAGAACAACATTGTAACTCTCAGAAAACATCATCTATAGATGCCTGCTGTGCAGTCCTGTGTTAAATGTTGGCTTTGGTGGTGTCATCACAGGCAACGTTAATGTAACGCTGAGTGTAATGCACCTCTGACGTCCACTCCGCAGCAGGGCTCTGACTGTTAGGAATCCAGAGGAGCGTTGTGTGGTTCCATCAAATCTCTGACCTGACAAGACCTGCTTGCCTGGGCTTATCAGATATGACTTTAGGAAGGACCTGACATGTTGTTGCTCATTTTTGTGTATGTGTTGTACTTTTTCGCCCCCCCCCCCCCCCCCCCCAGTTATTTATTCTTTTGGATTCATTTGAATTGTTAGAATGAGTCAAAGTCAATGCCCTGTACGGGCAGAGGTTCTTTACTTCTGAACACTACTTCTACATCCTTCCATTTCCTGAAAACACTTTTGGACATAAGAGGTTTCCAGTTCCACCCGATAGCGACGATATACTTTTAATGCGTAGGATGTCCCTTTTCTGGAAGCGATCTACGCGACTATAGCCTAAGCTTGAAACTGCTGCAAGTTAACAAGTTGCTCTGACACTCTTCTTGGAACCGCATGGACAGCGACATTCATTCCCTCAAATATAAATGCTAATACTTTTCTAGAAATAGACAAATGGTTATAGCTGTGCTGTGCCAGTACAAGAAAGAATATGCCTTTGTTATAAACTAATTTAGTTTAACTTAATTTACGTAATCCAAATGAGAACAGAACCCCTAAAAAGTTTAATTTCGTCAAGGAGGTACAGTAGGTACAGTGTATCAATTAGGCTAATTTTCAGTAATGGCTAGAGAAGCATTAAGTGTGACATATAGGCTATAGGCTATATATTTACATAAAAGTTGTGGTGTGCATTATGGATACAACGGTAAACATAAAGGCTTGTTTAGTTTTTTTCAACCAAGGTTCATGTTTTAGGCTGTTATTAGACAAAGTAAAAGATGAGTATTGTGTTGTGTGTGTGTGTGTGTGTGTGTGTGTGTGTGTGTGTGTGTGTGTGTGTGTGTGTGTGTGTGTGTGTGTGTGTGTGTGTGTGTGTGTGTGTGTGTGTGTTAGCCCATAGCACTTACCCTAAACCCTTAGATAGCATTTCTGTTGGATTATATAGCATTTGATACAGACTTATAGCATGTTATGTAGACAGCACTGTAATTGTATTGTATGTAGTCATAGCACGCCATAGTACACATGTATAGCATAGTAGTAAAGATGTATAGTTTATATGTATAGTGTATGTATAGTTTCACTATATAGATATTCCACTGTTACTTTCTTAGCTTACGCATGTTTCATGATAAATACTTTTTATGTGATGTATTCCCATGCTTTTGTTTTTGCTCAAATGTAAGTCGCTCTGGATTAAGAGCGTCTGCTAAATGCCTAAATTGTAAATTGTAAATTGTGTGTGTGTGAGAATTAGCCAGGACATGTGTGTACAGTATGCAAACATCTGAGTACATGCTGCTGCTTTCATGCGTTTGCTTTCATGCGTTTTCCACGCATTTGCGTGCTCATACAGTACGTACATGGTTGTCATGTGCACACTACAGTGTGTGACTCATGCGTGGGCAGCAGCAGCGGTGACATCACCTCAGAAGAAAAGCCACCCTGCTTTTCTAACAAGCTGTGCATGATCAACCATCAGGGACAGCCGGCATCATTCCTCACACGTATACAGTACCATATTATATGAATGTCACAGAGCAGCCATTAAAGTTCATCCCAAAAATTACGTATTCTCTTCCAATTACCGGTACACACCCGGTTATCCTTTTAGCCTAAATGTCTGACTATACCTTGTGGTGTTTACATTTTGTTTTCCTTTTTTAAGATACATTTTTGGGCCTTTTCTGTCTTTATTTGAATATAGTAGTAGTGGAGAGTGACAGGAACCAGGGAGAGAGACAGTGAGTGACGCGCAGCAAAGGCCAAGTGCTCAGGAATCAAACCTTTGACATGCTGTCAGGCTGCATTGGAGCCTATATGTGATTGCACCTTAATTGCTAGGCCATCGGCGTCCCCGCTGTTTACATTTCTGACTATAACATTTATAGTCAGAAATGTAAACAGCGGGGACGCTGTTTAGTGAAGTATGAATCAAAACCCTATATGAAGCCTTGAATTCATGGACATTTTTGTTAGTTTTTGTCACATTCCTGAGCCAATAATTTGATGACCAGCGACGACTCCGGTAGGAGACTCATGAGTACTCAGTTGAGTCTCCTACTGAGCAGCCACCCGGGCATCGAATTATTGGCTTAGGAATGCAAAAAACCCATGTCCATCAGTCCATGAATTCAAGGCGTCATGGGGTTTGGGTGAACTGCTCCTTCTGCGAACGCTTTGGATATTTTCTAGTGGGCCGTGATCCAGAAAAAGTTGAGAACCATCATGCACTACTATAGTCTGTCTGACTCTGATCCCGAGGGATTGAATTGGGATATAAACGTGCAATGCAGTTGAGGTCATGAATTGTGATGTTTATAACGGAGCCATTGCAAAGTACTTGTATTCTGTTGTGCATGTCTGATGTAAAGTTCTGAAGGACAATAACTTGAACTTGTATTGTGATGTGTGTGTGTGTTTATATAGGTCTACCGGGCGTGTGAGCTGAGATGGCGGCGTGCTCTGAGGCCTGTGCGGTGGGCTCAGGAGGAGACTCCTCTGGAAGTGAGGTGAGCGTGCTGTTCCATTTGGAGCCGTGTGCTGATAACCCTGTTTCTCTTGAGGTTGGCAGTGGGTGGCCGCCGGGGCTCAGGAGGTAGCGCGGTTGCTTGGGAACCAGAAGGTTCCCCAACCAGTTCGATTCCCGCTGCTCCTGGGTTCATGGCTATGCGTCCCTGAGCAATACACTGAAACCCTAGGTTGTCTCTGCTGCCATCAGTCTGTGAACTGGTACTATGTAAGGCATATACAGTAGAGTAGGCTGTTGTATTACTTTTGAAAAAGGTGCTACAGTAGCTACATTATATAAATAAAAATGGATCTTATCTAATTCTGAATAATTACCAATAAATGAATAAACTCATGGGTCATTAGCACACAATTCTAGGATCATTTTCAGATCAAATTGTAGCCCACAGTAAAATGTCAAGACGGTGTGAGATAGTATCTAATTTCCTTGTTTTGCTTTCCCGACAAACACAATACGGAAATGCATGCATCTCCGTTATCCCACAGCCAGCGTTGTGCAGGCATGTCATGTTTGAACGGCTAAATCAAATGAAATGATGTCCCATCAGCAGAACTAAAAAAGTTGCCAAGCTTTTAAAACAGACTATAAAGAGGCCGGGCTCCGGAATGCTCTCATTTAGTCAGATTTTGCAGTTTGCTTTTTTGTGTTATTTATTTATTTCCCCCCACAATTAGTCCCCACAACAACAGTCGGTGGGAAATGCTCTCGCCACAGAATTTACTAGTATTCTGGCCATAATAATCATTCTGGTCGGCCCCAGCTGTTGGTGCAGAAGCGCTTCCCGGCGCTTGATTGACACCGCATTTTTAATTTTGACGACGCATGCGCACTGGCGCACCGCTTATGTGCAGCCCTGATTATTAAAATGGGCTTAAATTGACACTTCACTGTCATCTGTTCTCTAGTTAGATAAGGTATCACAATCCGTGGCTGGATGAGGTTACAGTTGCCATTACACTAAAGTTGGATATTATTACATCCATCAAAATGTCAGCCACACTAATCCTCATTTCCGTGGCGTGTGTTTGTGCGTCTTCCTCCTCCTAGATTCCAAAGGCTCTTGTCGTCCTCATCAAGTGTTGGAGAGGAGAGGAGAGGAGAGGAGAGGAGAGGAGAGGAGAGGAGAGGAGAGGAGAGGAGAGGAGAGGAGAGGAGAGGAGAGGAGAGGAGAGGAGAGGAGAGGAGATACCTGCTGGGCCGAGGCCGAGGGGCTGACAGTACACAGAGGAGATACCGAGGGAGGGCTGTAAGGTAGGCTAAAATCAAACGCACCTTGTGCAGATTCTTGTTCTTTTTCTGTTAATTCATGGAAACTGTCTCCTGCTCAGCCTGTCCACTAATAGAATATACTGTTCTGTTGATTTGTTACTTTTTAAAGTAAAACTCTAGCTAAAAAAAGAAAGTCAACAAGGCAGTTTTTTCCTTTTTGTATTTGTATTTGTATTTTATATTTTTGGAGGATCATGTATGAGAGTCAGTCTATTTGTCTCTTTGCTTTGTCTTTCACAGAGCAGAGAAGGGGGGGGGGGTGGGGGCTGTAAGGTAGGGCATTCACTTCTAGTAATTTTTACTAGTTGACAAGTTGTTTAGTTTGCTAGTTGACTAGTTGTTTAACTACCTATTATGTAAAAATATATATATTTGTACATTTAAAAACTGTGTAGATTGGTGACTATAACTATAATCTACCTGATCTTGAGGCCTACAAAAAATATATTTGTATTTTTTTCTTATTTAGTACCAACAAGGTAGTGGATTTACAGTGGATGTACTAGTCGACTAGTTGAATAGTCCACTAGTTGCTTAAAGCCCTTATAGTAAGGTAGGCTAAAATCAAACACACCTTGTGCAGATTCTTGTTCTTTTTCTGTTAATTCATGGAAACTGTGAAAGTGTGTCAGAACTTACTGTTCTGTTGATGTGTTACTTTTTAAAGGTATTTTCTCAGAGCAGCAGAAACAACATGGCCTCCGGGAAGAACAAGAACCAGAGCTCTCTGGTTCTCCACAAGGTGATCATGGTGGGCAGCGGAGGTGTGGGGAAGTCTGCACTCACCCTGCAGTTTCCTGTACGATGAGGTGAGTTACATCATGGTGAGGTGAGGTGTGGGGAAGTCTGCACTCACCCTGCAGTTCATGTACGATGAGGTGAGTTCCATCATGGTGAGGTGAGGTGTGGGGAAGTCTGCACTCACCCTGCAGTTCATGTACGATGAGGTGAGTTACATCATGGATCAACAACACACTTTAGACCTGAGGATTTCTACTAAATGTCTTCTAAATCCTGACGGTTTTCTGAAAATCCTGTGTTTCTGTGACAGTCGTTCTCAAACATTTTCATGTCAAGGACCCCCAGAATTATCTGTATTTGCCCGCCGAGTCCCAGGATGCAGGGATGGTCTTTTAGAAATGAGTCCCAGGATGCAGGGATGGTCTTTTAGAAATGAGTCCCAGGATGCAGGGATGGTCTTTTAGAAATGAGTCCCAGGATGCAGGGATGGTCTTTTAAAAATGAGTCCCAGGATGCAGGGATGGTCTTTTAGAAATGAGTCCCAGGATGCAGGGATGGTCTTTTAGAAATGAGTCCCAGGATGCAGGGATGGTCTTTTAGAAATGAGTCCCAGGATGCAGGGATGGTATTTTAGAGATGAGTCCCAGGATGCAGGGATGGTCTTTTAGAAATGAGTTCCAGGATGCAGGGATGGTCTTTTAGAGATGAGTCCCAGGATGCAGGGATGGTTATTATTAACCTAATAAAACTATTGAATTCACAAAAGTAGCTACGTTTTGCGCCACCAGAGCGAGCCACATCACTTCCTTGTTGTGCTCGGCAAGTAGGCTATGTGACGGGAGAATAGCGCTTGATGTCTTTACGGGGCTGCCTGGAGCCACACATTCACAGTCATATGAGCCGGGCGGTGCTTACACTCCCGCACGGCATGTGTTTGTAAAGCAATCAAGCGCTCCCCTTCCCCAGTACAGCTGGAATCAGCTGCGAATGATATAAAGTGATTGAAGGAGTGGGTTATCGGTGGAATTTACAGCGGTCACGTGACGGTAACCAGCCAATCAGAATCAAGTATTGGGACTACCCGTTTTAGAAATTGTGTTTTGGGATGCAAAATGCACCCTATTTTAATCTCTGTGTCCACGTCTCTCTCTCTCTCTGTCTCTCTCTCTCTCTCTCTCTCTCTCTCTCTGTGTCTCTCTCTCTCTGTCTCTCTCTCTCTGTCTCTCTCTCTCTCTGTGTCTCTCTCTCTGTGTCTCTCTCTCTCTCCCTCCCTATTTATTTTTTGTGGCTTTCGCCTTTTATTTTTTTATGGAGGGACAGACAGTAGGCTGACAGGAGATGGGGGGGGGGTGGGTGACATGCAGTAAAGGCCGTCAGGATCGGGAGTCGAACCCGCGGCATAGCTGATTTCAGTCATTTGGATTCTATTGAGTTCCAGCATGTCTTCTGTGAAAGCATGCTGCGCGACGTGTTGTGAGCTTAGACTAGATAGGCTATTTTCGGTCATTAGTTATTATTAAGATGAAAGAGTATTCTAGGAATAGAATACAAGTTTAGCCCATTCTGAACGGGAACCCATTTTGGTGTTAGCATCATGTTATGCTTTAGCTATTGAAAAATAGCAGATCTACAAGCTCGTAGCGCGCCACCGAGTGGCGCGCTACGAGCTTGTAGGTCTGCTATTTTTGAAAAATCGAAGAACGACTGACATTTTTAAAAACAAAATGTAGAATTTGCCACGGACACATTTAATAATAATTATAATAATTATTATTATTATTATTATTATATGAATACATCGCATACAGTATGACCTCACCCATAGGAAAGAAAAAAATCTATGTGTTTTTGGTTGATGGAACATTTGCATTGATAATGTATGCATAAAGGATCAACTGAATCTATTCTACACAGAAAAGAAAAGAAGAAAAGAAAAACGTTGCTGAATAGATCGTTATATCGCCATACCACGTTTATAGCTTGTAGTTATTATCCCAGGCTCTAGGGGTCCCCGAGGAGTTCCAGGGGGTCCACTCTCCAGCTAAATGATAGTCTCCCAGAGATAGAAATGCAATTAAATGGGGGTACGTAGCCTGTTGTATATCAAACTGGGGCTCCTTGAAATGAAAATGGTTGAAATTCATTGCTAGAGCCGTAAAAATCTTCTCTTATGGCATATATTTTCAAATGGGGGGTCCGCGGGGCTAATGAATGTCATTTTGGGGGTCCTTGACATGAGAACGTTTTTGGAACCTCTGCACTACAGGGCGACGCTGTTCCAGGAGCTGATGTCTCGCCGGACCAGCATCGCCCCTCACAACCAGGAGCTGCTGTACGAGGGGCGCCGCCTGGTGCTGGACCCCAACCGGCAGGCCAAGAACTTCCCCAGGACCACCCGGGACGACCCCATCATGTTTGTGAGCCCAGAGTCCGTCGTTGGACTCCTCTTCCAGGACCGTGAGTAGTAGTAGTAGTGGTGGTAGTAGACCTAACCTGACTCCGCCACACGGGGGCAGCATTGAGTTTCACAACAGTGTTGTTTTTGACAGCAAATTTAGATTTTGGTTTTAGTCATGGTCTCTTGAATAGTTTTCAATTTGTCACATTTTAGTCACCTGGAATGTTTTAGTGTTAGTCTAGTTTTAGTCAACTAAATTTCACAAGATTTTAGTCGACTAAATCTACAGTTGTTTTGGTCGACTAAAATGTATTTTGGCGGGCCTTGATGCTGTCTAATGGCTGATTTTACACTTGCTATTTCCAGTATGCAACCAAGTGTAAAATTACTTGTGTCCTTTACTTATACTGGATCTCTTGTCCCTTCCTAACATTTTAGTCTAGTTTTTATTTGTTGACAAAATTGTCAATTTATTTAGTCTTAGTTTTAGTCATCATAGCTTAGTTTTCATTTAGTTTTCATCAGTGAAAAAAGGTAGTCGACAATTTTTTGTCATTAGTCGACGAAATCAACACTGCTTCTCAAGTTCACTTTGTTCACATTGTGAACTTGTGGACTGCGTCGGATGGTGGCAGTGATATAGTGATGTCACTATATCAGTTTTTTTCATTGGCACGTTTGACTGTCAAGGTTTCAGCTTCCAGGAAGAATCCCTAAATATAAATTGCACATATGAACCATTCCAAGGGGTACTGTCACCTCATAAACACATGAAAAACTGGAAGAAAAAAAATCACGGCACACCTTGGAGTACAGTACGGTACTTGAGTATATGTACTTAGTTAGACACTGATACCTGCTGCTGCTAGAAGAACTTCAAACAAAGCCACTGAACGCTGACCCCTGTCGTTACAGCCAGCCCACCTAAAGTCCAGCCTCGCTATGACTTAGACCTGGACGCCAGCTATGCAAAGGTACACACACACACACACACACACACACACACACACACACACACACACACACACACACACACACACATACAACTTAAATTATATTTATGCAACTTGCATACAGACTGAAAGGTTTATGAACTGTATACAAAATAAATAAAACAAATACTCAGATATAGTGCAACTTTCTGACTAAA